>NW_027413151.1:241290-477244 GCF_048544455.1 Silene latifolia | reverse complement strand
ATTGTTTATCGTTTTGTTTATCGTTTGATATCGTTAACTATGAAACTAGTTTAGTCCGAGTATGAGTTAAAGTACCACCATGAACACCCGCGTTGACTTGAGATGGGAAAAAAATCCTCCACATCGGTCGGTCGTATCCCTTGTCTCATTCACATATCCTCGTGTTCAAGGTAGGGCATTAATAAAACGAATTCTAACTTCGTTCCTCGCTTTTGACCCCTCGTTTGTTTCGTTCAATTCGACCTACCCTAGGACCCTTCGCATATTAGTTCGACCTCTGATTGTTAACATATGACTCATTTAAACGACATTAGATCGATTTAATAACCTAATTAGACACGTTAGGTGGCTTCGACATAAGCATTAAAATCGATCAACAATTCTATTACCTAATTGAATGCATCTCTCTTTTGACTCGATTTCTCGCTAGCATAGGAGTGCGTGATTAGCACCTTCCTATTTACACTCGATGAGTAAGCGTTAATCTTATAATATTGTGACCTAGTTGGACCCTTTAGGCCGCGTAGAATACACATTCGCGTGACATCTTCTCAATCGATCAACGTCGTTTCTAACTTGTTTTCTTACTCGTTTCCTAACTCGCTTTGCAAATCTATCTAACCTAATGAACCTAACCTAGGAACTACGGTGGCCGTGCCTGGGGCCGTGTGCTTGGCCGTGCCTTTTGTCATTCTTGCTTCATCTTTATATCGTTTATTCATCGTTGTTTTGTATTTGGTAATTACCTTTTGTTTATCGAGTTGTGTTTTGTAATTTGTTTGTAATTAGTTTTCCGTTATCGAGTCAAATGATTTCTAAAAAACCTTAGTCTTACTTGGTTAGATAGTTGTGCTCCAATTCATGTAAGAGCGTAGTAAATCGCATGTTGTTTAAAGCAACATGGCCCGATTTATGCTAATGCATGCTTAGGTGTGTGACCCAATGTCTAATTCGATAAGATTAAGCGAAAGCACGCATTACGAGGAGTGACCCAAGGCCGTGAGTCATCTAAGCCGTGGGCCACCCCCCTTGTGCACGTTTTCCTAGGCCAAATTGGCCGTGTAGTGTGTCGTGTATGGTTTTGTGTATAGCGTTGTATTTTAGATCGAGTTGTATCTTTAATTTCTCGCTGTGTCGGCATGAAATGCCTGGGTTGTAATAGGATAGATCCCAACGGCTCCCCCATTCCCCTTAAGCCTTGTTTGCTTTGTATGTTGTTAGATTAATCAACCCCCATGCTAAATTACAACTTTGACAAAGTTAGTTTAGTTGCATCTAAATCGACATAGAAACTTCACATGTTAGGGTTTTAAAAGCGATGTTTGCATATCATATATCGTAGTAGCTATGCCCTTGTTTGAAATCCGATACTTGACTTAGTAGTGGCCGTTATCGACGGGCCGGGTTAGGTGTCCTTATGGGCTTCCTAACACGTACCCTCACCCCTTACTCAAGATCTATGGTTTGTGGATCCGTCTAAATACCATTGGATTACGAGAGTCATTCTAATCGAGTGATATAGGGTACAAGTCTTTATCTTTAATCACTCGTAGTCGATTGGCTTTATGCTTTTCGATGAAATGTGTAATAATGACTTGAACGGTTCCAAGTTCCCATAAAACTTGGTGGCGACTCTAATTTGTCTTAATTCGATTCGAAAGAACCTCGAGTCGATTATGCCTAGTGTGGATCCCGCGGACGCAGTTCTCGAGGGCCTTGTCCACAACTTACCCAGGAGAGCTTTATTCCAGTTTTTTGAATGCTTAAGACCAAGACCACCCTCAGACTTAGGCACACAGCTGTTATCCCAACACTCAGCAGCAACTCTCTGATAAGAATCCTTACCCCCCCCCATAGATAATTCCTGTAAATATAATCGATTCTATTCATAATACCATTAAGGATTAAGAATATGGTTGACCAATAGGAATGAAGGGACTGCAGCACAGAGGTTACCAAGGTGAGCCTACCCGCATGGATAAATGATTGGCACCCCAAGCTCTAATTCTAGCAGTTATCTTATCAGTTAGTTTTGTAACCTCATTCTTAGTAAGCTTCTTAGATGAGATAGGTACTCCCAGGTACTTGAAAGGAAGGGATCCTTTTTTAAACCCAGAAATCTGCAAAATATCATCCATAGTACTAGCCCGCACACCATTGAAATAGATCTCAGTTTTCTCTTTGTTGAGGCAAAGTCCAGATGCAGCTGAGAAGGTAGCAAATGCTCTAAGCAGCCACATTATAGAAGTATCATTTCCCTTAGAAAGAGAAGGAGATCATCATCAAAAAGTAAATGGTTCAACAAAAGTGACCACACAAGGGTGGAACTTAAAATCAACTTGTTGCCCAACCACATTCAAAATCCTAGAAAGATAGTCCATGCAAAGAGTAAATAGTAGGGGAGAAAGGGGATCCCCTTGCCTAAGTCCTCGTTTGCCTTTGAAAAAACCAAATGAATTCCCATTTAAGGAGAGTGAATATGTTGGTGTAGTAACACAACTCATGATCCAACCAATAAATTTCTGGGGAAACTTCATTGCAATGAGCATCTGATAAAGAAAATTCCATTCCACACTAACATAAGCCTTTCTCAAATCAATTTTGATAAGGCAGCGTGGAGAGGCAGCTTTTCTGTTATATAATCTAACAAGATCCTGACAAATAAGTACATTCTTAACAATGTTCCTCCCTTTAATGAAACCACCCTGGTTAATATTCACTAGTTCAGGCAGAACATCCCCCAGCCTGTTGCACAAAAGTTTGGCTATGCACTTGTAAATAGTATTGCAGCAGGCTATAGGCCTAAACTCAAGGACACTTTGAGGTTTACTTATCATAGGAATGAGAGTGATATTAGTGGTATTAAGCTGCTTAAGAATATTACCAGTAGAGAAGAAATCAGCTATAGCCTCACAAATACTAGAACCAACAATCTCCCAAGAGTCCTTAAAAAATTGACTAGAGAGGCCATCAGGGCCTGGGCTCTTGTCTGCAGGAATGGAGAAGAAGCACTGTTTGATTTCCTCAGGAGAGACAGCACGAAGGAGAAGACTGGACAGATGCTCATCTATGACTCTCCCAGTACGAACAGTAGCCTTATGCACCTTAGTAGTAGGAGTACTAGTTCCCAGAAGTCTCTCATAATACTCCAGAAAAGAATTCTCAATCCCCTAGGGATCCTGATAAATGACACCATGGATATCTTTGATATGGAAGATTTTATTATGTATCTGTCTCTGCTTGATCTGGCTATGAAAATATCTAGTGTTCTCATCACCCCCTTTGAGCCACTCAGTTTTTGATTTTTGCTGAAGATAACTATATTTTGCTTTTTGCAGGAGAGTAAAGGATTCAAATACTTCCCTTTCACCCTCTTGACTTGCTTTGGTCATGAGGATTTTGCTTTAGTTGCTCTTGGAGCTCATCAAGAAGTACTTTAGCAATATCAGCAGAACGCTCCACATCAGAAAACTGATTCTTATTTAGTGACTTCAAAGGCTGCTTTAGGTTCCTTAGCTTAGTTACCACTTGGAACATCTTAACTCCAGTCCCAGCCTTGTTCCACTCATACTGGATAATAGACTTAAAAGAGGGGTCAAGACTCCACATGTTGAAGTATCTAAAGCAAGGTTTTCTGATGGGTTGTTCAGTGGTCTTATAACAAATACAAGGGCAGTGATCAAATGTGCCCTCATTCATGAAATAGGCATAGCTATTAGGATACACCACCATCCACTCCATATTGATAAGAAATCTGTCAAGTCTAGAAAAAACACGAGTATAAGGATCTTGCTTATTATTCCATGTAAAAAAAGAGCCATGAGCTTGAATGTCAGTTACTTCTCAATAGCTCACACATTGCCTGAAATCACTAACCTCACTCCCAATTCTCTCATTAAAGTTCAATAGAGAGTTGAAATCACCACAAATACACCAAGGGCCAGTGCATATGTCCTTAAGTTCTTTCAGCTGGTTCCAAAGATCATGTCTGTCCCCCTCAGAGTTAAAGCCATACACTACAGTAAACCAGAAAGAAACAGTAGTCCCAATGTCAGTAACCCCCATAGTAATATGCTGCTCTGACCTAGATATGACATTAACAGAAAACAGTTGAGGCACCCATATAATCCAAACTCTTCCTCCTAGATGATAATAATTATTATTAACACCATCCCAATAATCACCTAAATTATGGAGAGTTGAAAGAAAATCATGCTCGTTTATTTTTGTTTCCACTAGCCCAAATAAACCAATTTTATTCTGATGAAAGAAAATCATGCTCGTTCATGGAGTGTTCTAATGCGTTTCTATTATATGATGTCTTACACCTCATTCTACACGCGTTTCAGAGCTCAATTAGTAGTTTATTCTACTATTTTTCCTATTTCGGTCTACTTTTGTGTTTTTGTGTGATATTGCAGAAATACAAAAATTTCAGCGGAAAATGAGCCAAATCCATCCCTAAGTGTTTAGCATAGCATTTGCCATGAAGGGAAAGCTTGAGGAATGAACTTGGCGCGCGTTTCAAGGCCTAAAGATAGCGGAAGCGTGGGTGCGTACAAATTACAAGCATTTGACAAGCAAAGATGCACTTCACGATATTGCAGCCTGTTTCAAATGGCTTTATCTAGAGTTTTAGAGCTGATAATCAAGTGATTCCAATTTTAAGTGAAAGCTTATCCTCTTAGCTTTCCAACGCCGCGAGAATCACTTTATTCCGATAAGTAACGAAGAAATGACAGCTGTTTTAAGATCGGCGTGCGCTGCAGAATTCGACAGAATGCATTGCTGTACAGCACGTTTGGTCGATCGACTGGATACATTGGTCGACCGACCAAGTATACTGAAGCACGAGATTAATTTTTAGTCAGAAGCTACTGTTACCCCGACATTTGGTCGGTAGACTGATACATGTGGTCGATAGACCACTCCACAATCTGACGAGAAACTAAAAGACGTGATTAAGCCCATTGTAATTAGGATTTTAGATATAGGTTACGTAAAAAAACTCTATATAACGTAACCTCATATCCTGTATTCATCATTCAGTTCCTATTAGGTTATCATTAGCTTACAATTAATTATTCAATACGTTAGATTGTTCTTCATACTTTATTTCTCAATAAAGCTTTGCTTCGGATCTTCTTCTGCTTTGCTATTTCGGTATTATTCCCTTTTAATTTACAGTTCACTTTATTTGCCTTTTAGTTTAGAATTGCTAGTGTAGATATCCCGAAACCGTCATTAACGTTTTATGCAATTTAATTGTTCTTCTAGTTTAATTATGAATTCTATTCCTTTAATTGCAAATTACATTGTTGTTATCGTTATTATTATGTCTAGCTAAATCACCATTGCTAGGATGTAGGCGAACTTAGCGTAGATGGCACTAGAATAGGTGACCCCCGGATTAGGGCTTTGTCGACCGACTGGCTTACCTAGTCGGTCGGCCGATCGAGTGTCGTGTCGGCCGATCGGTAGCGGTCGATTGACCACCTTCGTGTCTGATTTGCTTCGTTTGAATCGTTAAGTGCAATATCTATCAATGAGACCTAGCGGAGACTTGTTAGATGCTTAGTTTTGACCAACCCGTAGATCGAAAGATAGGGAAGGACTTAGATTAACGAATTAAGATAGCTAAATTGCTGAGATCGAAAGATAATGTAATTTAGGCATTAGGATCACTAGTCAAGGACGAAAGTTAGTATTAGTGACACCTAGGGACTGATAGCATAGACCGAGATGGGCTATTAGTTATTTTGGACCGAGAGGACTTGTCATACCCATCACCCACGACTGTATTTCGAGACTTACCTAGACTTTTGTGCCATCGTAGCTATAGTGACCCGATCATCCTAGCTCCTTTTATTATTTGTTTACACCAATTTATTATTTGCTTGTTTTTATTTGTTTATTTATTTCATTTGCATTTAGACTTAGACAAAATCCAAACCCCCTCAAATTGTTACCCCAAGACTAGAATATTAAACAATAGAAACTTCCCCGCCTCTCTGTGGTTCGACCCTGTTACCACTAGCTTCTGTTAGTTTTAATAGGTATTATAAATATTATTTTTGGTGCACACAACGACAGGCATCAAATTTTGGCGTCGTTGCCGGGGAGACAGCGCTAGTTTTTATTGTTTTACTATTTTAGTCTTTTTCTTGGTTTAAGGAGCTTTTGTTCCTTAAACTTTTCTCATAGTTTTTTTGTAGTTTTATCTTATGCGTAGGTCTCAACAAGGCGAATTATTTCCCCTTGATCTCGAGCTTGAGAGGACTTTGTGCGTGAAGAGGACATTATTTCAAGAACAACAGTCAGAGGAAGAGCCTAGTTCTCGGACAAGTTTCTACGAGAACGAGTTGTTTGAAGAAAACCCACCACCATCTCCAGTTTCTTCCACAGAGACCGTCACATCTCCAGACATGGCTGAAGAAGCAAGTATAGCTAGTCACCCCGAGCCAACAGCTGCGAATCTCTATAAGGGATTCGCATTACTAGGGACGGAAAGAAAATTTGAGCCAAAACCATCTTATATTAACTTGGTTGAGAGAAACCAATTTGGGGGAGCTGCAAATGAAGATGCAAATTAAACATATGGAGACATTCATTGACTCACTCACTCCATACCCCCCACAAGTGTAACCAGGACCAGGTAAAGAGACGATGTTTATATTCTCACTCCGTGATGCTGGTAGGGAGTGGTACCGAGACCTGGACCGAGCTGCTAATGGGATCACTGACTGGAATTCTTTGGCCCTAGCATTCTACAAGAAATATTTCTCTGCCTCGAAGACCAATGCTATTAGAGCTCAGATCACGAGATTCAAACAAGGTCCTGATGATAATCTTCATGAGGCGTGGGTCCGTTTCAAGAAGCTGGTGCGAACTATTCCGCACCATGGGTTCGAGCAATGGAGCCTATGCAATCAATTTTATAATGGGCTTTATGACGATCGAGGGCTATCCCGGATCTTTGCCGCAATAATGGCGATTTCGGAGAATGTTGGAGAAACTAAGGGGTGGAAAATCATTGATGATATGGCCACCCATAAAGTGAGCATGAAAATTTCCGGGGAAATCAAAGGAGAGCTGCTGAATCCCCTTCTGTAGCTGCATTAGAGGCTCTTACGGCGAGATTTGATAAGTACGAGTTGGGAGGAGCTTCAAAAGGAGGGATTTATCAAGTGAATGCTGTGTCAGACCGTCCTTTCGTCTACAAGAGATGTGGAGGAGAAGGACATGTTGCAGGTTTTTGCCCTAGTCCCTATGAGTCTTGTGCTGCTTTTCAACATTATAGGCAGACAAACACTTATTTTGAGCCGAATGTCCATCCAAACTTGAGGTGGAGTAGCCAAAACGTCCAAAATCCGACTCCACCCTTACAAAGAAGCAAGCAAAAGTTATGTGCCCCCTCATAAGCAACAACAGTTTCAAAAGCCTCCCTATGTGCCTCAGCAGCAGCAATTTCAAAGTTCTGACATTTCTGAGCTGAAAAACATGGTTCAAAATCTGTCGGGTTTGCTGCAAAAGAAGTCTCAAGCTAGAGAGGCTTCTACAAAAATGTTGGAGAGTCAAATTGCTCAACTGGCAAGCAAGAGTGCAACTCGAGCTCCTGGGCAACTACCATCGCAGCCGTACCAAAAGAAGGAGACCCTTAATGCTATTACTACCAGGAGTGGGTCTACACTTGAGGGTCCTACAGTTGAAAATGCTAAAGGGAAGAAAAAGGCTGAAAAAGGGAAGAGTAAACAAAACGAGAAAAAGAAGAATAACAGCACTATTGGTCGACCGACCGTCCCAAGCGGTCGACCGACCACCTCCACTGTTTCAGAAGTGGTTTCTGATGTTCCTGAAGATTCTGAGAAAATTGACCCTGGTGGACCGACCAAGGAGGGTGGTCGACCGACCACCAACGCTGCTGATTCCGAGTTGTTTCGTCCCTCTATGCCCGATAACTTGAGAGATTTTCTGTTCCGGAGTGAGAGTACTCCGAGATTCTTGAGGCAAGCTTCAAATGCGGATGGTTCCATCCCAGTCCCATATCCAGAGAGGCTAATTCCAACCAAAGAACAGGTATCGTTCGATAAATTCAAAGATGTGATTCATAGTTTAAATGTTTAGGTACCTTTCCTTTAGTTGGTCAATCAAGTGCCCACTTACATGAAATTCATGAAGCAGCTTTTAACTAAAAAGCGGTCACTTGAGCCAGTCCAGTCTGTAGCATTTACTGAGAAATTCTTGCTTGGGGACAAGCAAGGGTTTGGTTTATGGAGTGTTCTGATGCGTGTCTATTATATGATGTTTTACACCTCATTCTACACGCGTTTCAGAGCTCAATTAGTAGTTTATTCTACTATTTTTCCTATTTCGGTCTACTTTTGTGTTTTTGTGTGATATTGCAGAAATATGAAGATTTCAGCGGAAAATGAGCCAAATCCGTCCCTAAGTGTTTAGCATAGCATTTGACATGAAAGGAAATCTTGAGGAATGAACTTGGCGCGCGTTTCAAGGCCTAAAGATAGCGGAAGCGTGGGTGCGTACAAATTACAAGCATTTGACAAGCAAAGACGCACTTCACGATATTGCAGCCTGTTTCAAATGGCTTTATCTCGAGTTTTAGAGCTGATAATCAAGTGATTCCAATTGTAAGTGAAAGCTTATCCTCTTAGCTTTCCAACGCCGCGAGAATCGCTTTATTCCGATAAGTAACGAAGAAATGACAGCTGTATTAAGATCGGCGCGCTGTAGAATTCGTCAGAATGCATTGGGACAAAGACGTTTGGTCGATCAATCGGATACATTGGTCGACCGACCAAGTATATCTTGAAGCACGAGATTTATTTTTAGTCGGGATTACTGTTACCTCGACATTTGGTCGGTAGACTGATACATGTAATCGATAGACCACTCCACAATCTGACGAGAAACTAAAAGACGTGATTAATCCAATTGTAATTAGGTTTTTAGATATAGGTTACGTAAAAAAACTCTATATAACGTAACCTCATATCCTGTATTCATCATTCAGTTCCTATTAGGTTATCATTAGCTTACAATTAATTATTCAATACGTTAGATTGTTCTTCATACTTTATTTCTCAATAAAGCTTTGCTTCAGATCTTCTTCTGCTTTGCTATTTCGGTATTATTCCCTTTTAATTTACAGTTCACTTTATTTGCCTTTTAGTTTAGAATTTCTAGTGTAGATATCCCGAAACCATCATTAACGTTTTAAGCAATTTAATTGTTCTTCTAGTTTAATTATGAATTCTATTCCTTTAATCGCAAATTGCATTGTTGTTATCGTTATTATTATGTCTAGCTAAATCACCATTGCTAGGATGTAGGCGAACTTAGCGTAGATGGAACTAGAATAGGTGACCCCCGGATTAGGGCTTGGTCGACCGACGGCTTACCTAGTCGGTCGATCGAGTCAGTGGTCGATCGCCGATAGGGTAGTGGTCGATCGACCACCTTCGTGCCTGATTTGCTTCGTTTGAATCGTTAAGTGCAATATATATATATCAATGAGACCTAGCGGAGACTTGTTAGATGCTTAGTTTTTACCAACCCATAGATCGAAAGATAGGGAAGGACTTAGATTAACGAATTAAGACGGCTAAATTGCTGAGATCGAAAGATAATGTAATTTAGGTATTAGGATCACTAGTCAAGGACGAAAGTTGGTATTAGTGATACCTAGGGACTGATAGCATAGACCGAGAGGGGTTATTAGTTGTTTTGGACCGAGAGGACTTGTCATACCCATCACCCACGACTGTATTTCGAGACTTACCTAGACTTTTGTGCCATCGTAGCTATAGTGACCCGATCATCCTAGCTCCTTTTATTATTTGTTTACACCAATTTATTCTTTGCTTGTTTTTATTTGTTTATTTATTTCATTTGCATTTAGACTTAGACAAATCCAAACCCCCTCAAATTGTTACCCTAAGACTTGAATATTAAACAATAGAAACTCCCCCGCCTCTCTGTGGTTCGACCCTATTACCACTAACTTCTGTTAGTTTTTATAGGTATTTATAAATATTATTTTTGGTGCACACAACGACAGGGCATCACGTTCTGCTTAGACAATTGAATAATTGGGCTAATCAAGTTAGGAAAATTAGAAGAATTATGATATGTAGGACCACCAAATGGAGTGTCGGTACGGGCACAACAGCACAAGTTGAGGAGGCATAGGAGGTCCGAACAGACCGGTGGCTTTACCACGCCCTCCACACCTGGACAACCCTAGGTGCAAAGAACCTTCTTTCTCGCAAGCCTCTTTAGTGTGCCCTATGCCTTTATAGGCACCACAGATAACTGGTTTCCACTCATACTCCATACAAACACTAACATCCTCTCCCCTTTCATCCTTAAAGTGGATTCTCTCAAGGAATTCCTGACCCACTTGTACTTCCACCATCAACCTAGCATAACCAATTTTAGTTTTATCCATAGTGGCAGCATCAGCTCTCATATAATTTCCTACAAGTGAAGCAATTTTCTCCAGACAACGTTCACCCCAAAATATTAAACCAAGACCACACAGACGAATCCAAATAGGCACTGCTTTAACAGGTTCCTTCGCCATAGATGTTGTTTCAGTCCATGGTTTAAAAACTAGGGGCTTGTTTTCAAACATAGGTAAACCCTGTTTCTGTTGGAGCTTGTGTCCTCCATAATTAGTGTGATAACATTTATAAATCTCTTATAGGTTCACAAGTGTATACTTCGTATTTTATCAGTCGATTTACGATTACTTAATAACGGTTGGCTTGCTAGAAAGTTTGACGTTATTATCATACTGATGGCGGTGATCAACCGGTCCCTAAAAGTCACACCTAAAGGATGTGTTATGAGAGATGTGATTGTATGAAAATATAATCACATTGATGCCTAACTAAAAGGTTAGTCCAAGTATTTAACTAAACAGTTAGTCAATGTGATGATGAGACGATTATTTAATCTAATTAAATAATATTAGCTGAGACGAATTAACTGTCAATTCGTAAATTGAATATAATATGTTATATTTAATAAATGTATATAATGTTAGCTTAAACGAATTAAGATGTTAATTCGTAATTAAATGTAACCAGTTATATTTAATTAGCAAATTATAAATATGCGATATTTATAGTTAATGTATATATTATACAATATTGTCATAATATATGCTGACAGACTGGTATTGATAAATCGACGGCAAGCTTTTATAAGTGGACTTCTTAATACATGTCGACATAATTGACAATTTATAAAAGATACACATTTTATACATTAGGATAACAACTAAAAATAAGAGGATTTTTTTATCCTCATATTTTTTGGAAATTCGGTCAAACCGAATTAGAGGAAAAAGAAAGAAAAAAATCTTCCTAACTATCCTCCACCATTTCGGTTATATGAGGAAGTAGGAGATCATTTTTCTTATTGCTAATTAACCTAATTTTTGACCTAAAAATTCTCTCATCAAAAATCTCACAAAACCCTAAATTAATTAGTGAATTTGGGGATCGATTCTAGCAATAACAAAAGGGCATTTCTCATATCATTTTGGGTGCAACGATTAGGCGAATATCAATTTTGATATTGTTCTTAGGCCATATTTGCAAGGACCAAAGGTTGATTATTAATCTCTTCTCTATTTTGTTTATGCTATTTCATTTATGACTAGAAATTTCATTATCATAATTTCGTTATAATCCTTATAATTAAAGGGATGTATACCGATATTTCCCACAAGTGGTATCAGAGCCAAGGCCACGAAATTATTTTTGTATGATTTGCATAAATGAATTTAAACGAAAATTGAAGGATCGAAAAAAAAAATTCAGCGGTAAAAAACAAAAAAAAATTTTGCAGAAACTTTTTTTGTGCCAAGTTATTTTTCGGTTTTGATGTTCATGTTTCCATTTTGATTTATTCATATAATTGTTTTAATAGGTTAAAATGACAATATGATAATTTTGTAGATGTTTTGATTTAATTAGCATTAAATTAAAATGTAAATGGAAATCGTCTTGATTGATGATGTTAAATTTGTTTTTACTATATAGTTTTTGGCATATATGGTTTTAAATCGTTGTTTAGAATCATGTTTCATTAATTTACATGTTCATGATTATGCCAATCTTGTTCTAATAGCAACTATAAACGAATTTGTTCATCAAAATGTTTTGATTTTAGGGCATATTGCCGCAAGAAAAAAAAAGGAAACTGTTTTTTTTTACTTTCCAGATTTTCCGAGACAAGAAGAAAAAAAAATTCCCGTTTTTTTGTTTTGTGGAATTGCCGCAAGGTTTAAAAAAAAATTGTTTTTTAGGGCATAATGCTGTGTGCATTAAAAAGAAAAAAAATCTGTTTTTTGTTTTTTTATGCCGAGAGCCTTTAATTATAAAAAAATTTTTTTTTTATATTTTGGCCAATTATTATTATCAGTAATGTATAATAATTGTTGTGAAAAGGTTCACAAATTTTAGATACCCAAATTATTTTAAAGAGGTTTAAAATAACGATAGATTAATTCATATTACAAGTTTAATATGTATTAAGATCGAATTTATTGTGAGTAATTGAGGAATTGTCACATAATTTGATCATTTAAATAGAAGGTTTGGATAAATTAATCTACATAATTAAGGAATTATGTCTTGAATGTTTAATTTTATAGTTGATGCATTTTTATTTTAGTTGAATGAATCGTTGAATGTTCTTATTTACGTTTTTTTTTTTTTGCAATCGGTTGTAATTTGTAAGACCTAGTGTGGCCTTAGTTAATTATGTTTTCGTAATGAAGGAAACATAATTTTAATGTAATTTTGAGATCTCGAATCTCCTTTTATTTTCTTTAAGTATTATGTTTTGAAATTAGAATGTAAATACGTTTATTTTGTAATTTTAATTGTAATTTTAAAGAAGACTAAAGATGGAGATTGGATTGCTCACTCCCGCTACATGGACCAAGATGGAACATCAAGACAAGCTTCTCGGGTCCAAGGATGGATTCCAAAATTGTATTTATGTTCATTTTGGTAGATAGGCCACACTAGGACTTTATTTTGTTTTTACGTTTTCCATTCTGATTGTTGTTCATTCACATGATAGTTAGTGCATCATATTCCGCCTAAACCAAACCACCTACTACTAAAATGCATGAAAATTGACTCATATAGATTGAATGTTAGTTTTCATAGACATACAGATGTCACACAATTTTAAGCCATCACCTTAGTTTATTCATTCTCGCATGCTAGATATTAGTTCACTTAAAATGAATTAAAATAAAGTTGATGGGATCTTCCTCTAAAACTGAAATTGAGACTAGTCTTTATAAGGGCAAACAACTATGAATCCCTTCTTCGTTGGTAGGCATATAGGACCTTACTCTCCATATGACCCCTTCTACGTTGGGTAAGTAGTTTGTGTTGACTTAGTTTACCTCAACATTATAGTCCGAAGAGTTTCTCGTGATTATGATGGACTATAGATAGAATTTACAGAAATTTATCGACCAAGAATTCTAACAGTAGAATTAGCCAAAAGGTTGGCTTATCAATTTACAGATAATTGAGTCTTGTGATCATTTATATAATTTTTGAGGGAGGTCAATTGTATAAATGCTTGAGTCTTCACGTTATAACAGTATTGCATTAGAATTAAATCATAAACGATGAGTATGCTTATTATATTTATTCTTCTTCTCGCAGTGTAGAATACGTCTTATTTTGATAATACTGTTACAACAAATGGCTGGAAATAACGAAATCCCTATGCCAAGTGCCACACTTGGACGCGAGTCCTGGCTTAAAGCTTTCATGGACCACATGAATCAGTTCACACGTCTGAAAAATGATGGGTCCAACTTTGCGGATAGGGAGGCATCATTGCGGAATGCTTGCCATTGCTTGACGGTAAGCTCAAGTACTTAATCGAGCCATGCCGCCAAACCCAGGCCCCAATGTAGGAGTCAATGAGTCACTTGCTTATAGTGACTTCATTATGGAAGCAGGTGCGATAAAGAACGTACTCATCTTTGCAATGGAAGCCAATTTTCAAAGACGCTTCATTGCCCAAGGTGCAAATAAGATTTTCACCACGCTCACTAATGAGTTCTCAATAGCACCGAGAATCGTTACTTATGAGCATACCTGTCGCTTCTTTGATGCGAAAATCCAGAAGGGCCAACCGGTTAGCCCACACATTCTTAACATGATTGAGAATGTCGAGAAATTGGAGGCACTTGATTGAAAAATCAGTGAGAGCATAGTCATTGACCGTATGCTTCATTCACTTCATGATGGTTTTGCCCTCTTTAGGGCAAATTACTATATGAATGACATGAAGAAAAGTCCTCATGAGCTACACTCACTTCTCGTACAGACCGAGAAGGATATGAAATTGAGTGGGATCATGAAGCAAGGTGTTCTCATGATTTCCAACAAGAATAAGGGTAAGGGCAAGGCTCACGGCGACCTAACTGTAGGAAAGCCGAAGTTTAAAAAGTCAGGAAACGGTAAGAGTGGGCCTGGTGAGACTAGTGGCTCACTAGGCAAGGCAAAGAGCAAGAACGGCAATGTTGAATGCCACCATTGTCACAAGTCTGGACATTGGAGGAGGAACTGTCCCGTTCTGGTGTGAGGACATAAAAGCAGGCCGCGTCACTCCTGTTGGTATGTCATCTTATATTCATATGATTGAGATTAACCATGCAAGTTTCGGAACTTGGGTACTTGATACTGGTTGTGGTTCTCATCTGTGTAATCATTTGCAGGGCCTAAAGAACATCACACCTCTCGCAAAGGGTGATGTAGACCTGCAAGTCGGGAATGGAGCACGAGTTGCTGCAGTCTCAAAAGGAACATACGTAATCCAGCTCCCTAGTGGGTTTGAGTTATATTTATATAACTGTTACTATGTACCTAGTTTTTCTAAGAACATTATTTCTGTTTCCGTACTCGATAAAGACGAATTTCCATTTTCAATAAAGGATAATAGCTGTATTTTCTCTTTCAATGAAATGATTTATGGCAAAGCAGTTTCCATGAATGGAATTTACATATTAGATCAAATCGCAGATATATTACACGTGAATAATAAGAAATTAAAGGTTGGTGACAAAGATCAAACTTATCTATGGCATTGTCGAATGGGACACATAAATAAAAAACGTGTAAAGAAACTCGTCGAGAATGGGACTATTCCCGCATTCGATTTTTCTACATTTGGCACGTGTGAATCGTGTCTTATCGGCAAGATGACTCGAATTTCCTTCAAAGGTGTTGGAATGCGCACTAGTGACCTATTAGGACTCATACATACTGATGTTTGTGGACCTATGTCAATTACCGCTAGAGATGGCTATAGATATTTTATCACTTTCACGGACGATTTGAGTAGATACGGATATGTGTACTTAATGAAGAATAAAAGTGAGTCCTTTGAAAAATTCAAGGAATACCAGAATAAGGTTGAGAACCAACTGGGTAGAAAGGTTAAAGCACTCCGTTCAGATCGGGGTGGCGAATATCTTTCAAATGAGTTTGATCAACACCTTAAAAACTGTGGAATCGTTTTACAGTTAACTCCACCTGGAACACCTGAATGGAACACCACAATTAAATGGCGTGTCCGAACGGAGAAATCGAACACTACTTGATATGGTTCGATCCATGATGAGTCACACGGTAGTACCTGATTCATTATGGGGCTTTGCTCTTTTGTCAGCTGCTCTTATACTTAACCGAAGTTCGTCTAAAGCTGTCGACAAGACTCCATATGAAATGTGGAGGGGAACGGTCCCCAACTTGTCCTTTATTCGGGTTTGGAGCTGCGAGGCTTATGTCAAGTGGAGACACGAGGATAAGCTCGGCCCGCGATCGGTCAAGACATACTTTATTGGTTATCCAAAAGGAATGTTTGGTCATTACTTCTATTCGCCTACCGAACATCGAGTTTTTGTTGCGGCTAGTGCAAAGTTCTTAGAGAAAGAATTTCTCGAGAACAAGTCAAGTAATAGAACCTTCGAGTCATCGGAGATTCTAGAACCAAAAACGAGGAACGGATGGAGGAAGTTGTTCCTTCAACTGATGATACGGTTAATATTCCTCAGGAACTTAGTAGGTCGGGTAGAGTCTCTAATCCTCCAGACAGATACATTGGTATGGTCGAGGAGAATGACGTTTTGCTCGTAGAGAGTAATGAACCCGCTACCTAAAAAGCTGCCATGGCCTGTTCCGACTCAATGCTATGGCTTGAAGCCATGCAATCCAAGATGGACTCCATGTATGAGAATGACGTATGGGATCTAGTTGATTTACCTAATAAGGTAAAACCTCTACAGTGGAAATAGCTTTACAAAATAAAGCATTTTGTAGATGCGCAACCAGATACCTATAAGGCACGACTAGTGGCAAAAGGTTTCACTCAAGTGCACGGATTGCATTATGATGAAATTTTTGCACCCGTAGTTATGCTACGTTCCATTCGGATAATCTTAGCGATTGCCGCTTTTCATGACTATGAAATTTGGCAAATGGGTGTGAAAACCGCCTTCTTAAACGGTTATTTGGAGGAAGAGTTGTACATGGTGCAACCCGAAGGTTTCATAGATCCTGAAAATCCTAAGAAAGTATGCAAGCTTAAGCGTTCCATTTATGGATTTAAGCAGGCTTCTCGGAGTTGGAATCATCGTTTCGACCAGGTGATAAAAGAGTATGGTTTTACTCGATCGGTCGAGGAACCATGCTTATATATCAAGTAGAGTTGGAGCAAGATTGTTTTCTTGATATTGTATGTCGATGACATACTCTTGATTGGGAATGACATTCCTCTCTTATCTTCGGTTAAAGGATGGTTGAAGAACCATTTCTAGATGAAAGATCTGGGTGAGGCACAACGCATTTTTGGAATCCGTATCTACCGAGATAGATCACGACGGACGTTATCACTAAGTCAGGAGTCTTATTTGGATAAGATTCTTGAGAGGTTCAGCATGACCAACTCCAAGAAGGGGAACCTTCCAATGACGTTTGGGATGCAGTTGAGCAAGGCTCAGTCACCCACGACGCCTGAAGTGGTTGAACGTATGAGTCGTGTTCCTTATGCATCTACCATAGGATCAATCATGTATGCCATGATATGCACTCGTCCAGACGTGGCATATGCATTAAGTATGATGAGTCGGTACTAAGGCAATCCAGGTGACACACACTGGATAGCTGTTAAAAACATCCTCAAGTACCTACGGAGGACTAAGGATTGGGTATTGACTTATGGAGGAGATACTAAGCTATGTGCAATCGGTTACGCAGATGCTAGCTTCCAAACAGACCGAGATGATTCAAAATCTCAGTCTGGATTCGTCTTTACTCTTAATGATGTTGCGGTCAGCTGGAAGAGTTCCAAACAGAGTGTTGTAGCAGTATCTACTACTGAATCCGAGTATTATGCCACTTCGAAAGCAGCAAAGGAAGCTATATGGATGCGTCAATTCTTACAAGGACTTACGATAGTTCCTAGTTCGAATGACCCGATCACCATCTATTGTGACAATAGAGGTGCCATCTTTCAGGCTAAGGAGCCTAAGTCTAGCAACAAGTCTATACATGTACATCGGAAGGCTCACCTGATCCGTGATTACGTGGAGCAAGAGGAGATAGTGATTGACAAGATAGCTTCGGACGATAACATCGCGGACCCTCTCACTAAACCGTTGAATTATGATAAGCATGAAGGGCACGTTATTTCCATGGGAATTAAACGTGTTCCTGAGTTGTAGTAGTTGATTATGGATTCGATACATTATCTTTTTCATATACTAATTATAACTTCACCGTTTTAATATAATATTTTGTTTTTCATGTGGATTGTACCGACAACATTAAACGCCACAAAGTGAACTGAATTACATTATATTTGTTTTGGTCCGTAATCGCCTACATGAGCTGATAACTCTGGCTATTATATTGTGCAGTCGATTGATGGTGGGTTCAACGAGCCATAAGTCAAACAGTTGGCTGATCGATCAAATATACGAGTTATAACGATATCTCGCAGGACAATTTTTGTGACAACGTAATGGAGTTCTAAATGTTTAAAAACATTCGGTGCCAGGTCGTGGATTGGACGTTCATTGTGTTCCTAGAGTCTGTTCTTTTGACTATCGACTGTCTCTTGAGAATAAGGCAGTTTTTGGGTGACTTTGGTTTCTTTCTCATGGTCTGCCGTAACAGGAGGCTAAGCAGATTTTTCTGGGTCATTTCATACTGTGCTTAAATTTGAAGGATTCGAGTTGAAGAAAATATCCAACCTTTAATGGGTTTAGTTATTTCTCAGGGCCACTCGAGGAGTTGTAACTAAAATGCATGGCCATGCTCGAATGATGATTCGTTTATCAGTTAAGTTACTCTCTAGTCGGGAAAACCACTCTTGATATTGATCACTTGTAAAATACGAACTTTGTAAATACGGATTTTGCAAATTGTTTTACATTGAGTGTGAGAAATTTTAGGATATGAGAATCGGTTATCGCACATACCTAAAGGATGTGTTATGAGAGATGTGATTGTATGAAAATACAATCACATTGATGCCTGACTAAAAGGTTAGTCCAAGTATTTGACTAAACAATTAGTCAATGTGATGATGAGACGATTATTTAATCTAATTAAATAATATTAGCTGAGACGAATTAACTGTCAATTCGTAAATTGAATATAATATGTTATATTTAATAAATGTATATAATGTTAGCTTAAACAAATTAAGATGTTAATTCGTAATTAAATGTAACCAGTTATATTTAATTAGCAAATTATAAATATGCGATATTTATAGTTAATGTATATATTATACAATATTGTCATAATATATGTTGACAGACTGGTATTGATAAATCGACTGCAAGCTATTCTAAGTGGACTTCTTAATACATGTCGAGATAATTGACAATTTATAAAAGATACACATCCCCTATATACTAAATGAATAGGAAAAACTCAAAGTTTTCCCGCCTAAAATATTTACCCTGTTTTGATATAATCTCTTATTTTCTTTCCTATTTCAATATAATTCCCTATTTAAGATTTGCTTCCAGGTTTTTTGATAATAAAAAAATTTCGTTCTCGGTAAAAATAAGTTGTAGCTAAAAGATATGCTATTAAAAAAAAGTTATAAAACAATATCATCCCCTATATACTAAATGAATAGGAAAAACTCAAAGTTTTCCCGCCTAAAATATTTACCCTGTTTTGATATAATCTCTTATTTTCTTTCCTATTTCAATATAATTCCGTATTTAAGATTTGCTTCCAGGTTTTTTGATAATAAAAAAATTTCGTTCTCGGTAAAAATAAGTTGTAGCTAAAAGATATGCTATTAAAAAAAGTTATAAAACAATATCATTAAATCTGTGTAAAAACTTTTTTTCATTAAAATACACATTTCATGTTATGAGTATTACTTAAATTGTTTTTTTTCCTCTCAAATAAAAAAATAATGATGAAAAATGTTAATAAAATAACGAAATGTCAATTTACACTCAATAAATATAGTATACTAAAAGGTAAAATTCTATAAACACCGTGCATGCATTGCACGGGGCCTATACTAGTTTTATACATTAGGATAACAACTAAAAATAAGAGGATTTTTTATCTTCATATTTTTGGAAATTCGGTCAAACCGAATTAGAGGAAAAAAGAAAGAAAAAAATCTTCCTAATTATCCTCCTCCATTTCGGTTATATGAGGGAGTAGGAGATCATTTTTCTTATTGCTTTTTAACCTAATTTTTGACCTAAAAATTCTCTCATCAAAAATCTCACAAAACCCTAAATTAATTAGTGAATTTGGGGATCGATTCTAGCAAGCACAAAAGGGCATTTCTCATATCATCTTGGGTGCAACGATTAGGCGAATATCAATTTTGATATTGTTCTTAGGCCATATTTGCATGGACCAAAGGTTGATTATTAATCTCTTCTCTATTTTGTTTATGCTATTTCATTTATGACTAGAAATTTCATTATCATAATTTCGTTATAATCCTTATAATTAAAGGGAAGTATACCGATATTTCCCACAGTTTCAACACTAGGTCCTTGCATTCCATAGTCGGGAAGTAAACTAGGAAAGCTCCATTGGGTAAGAACGAAACTTTGTCATACTTATATTTCCCCCAAATAGACTTAATAAAACCATTAAATTGTGCCCATGGAGGATTTCCACCCAATACATAACATATGACTGTTGTTGACCAATAATCAAGTTCTGGTTGAACATCCTCCACCGTGATTTGAATTGACTGTTTAGGTTTAGGAGAATGGCGCTTACCCGTAACTTGAGTCCATCCCGAATCCTCGTTGTTGGGTTCCTCTGGGATGGCCTCTTCTTCCTCCTCCGATTCATCTATCGTTTCAACCACTACATCCAAATCGAGAACCGGATCCCCATAATTTCACCGACCGGTCTAGAATTTTTCGCGTCGACCATTTGCGGAATCGCAGGCTCCTCGGGAGGTTGTGGAATCACGAACTCTCGAAGTTGAAGTCGGGATAATCAAATTTGTTGGTTCTGCCATATCATCACTATTATCGAGATGCAAGTTTTCTGTATTAGTAAAAGATAATCGTAATTTAGCTTTAGATTGTAATTTTTGTTTGTTGAAAGAAGATTTTGATCGAGGTTTCTTAGCCATGTTGCAGCAGAAACCCTAATTTTCTAGAGAGGATTTTCTCTCTCTAGAATTCATTCTTTCTTTTTTACGTTGGAAATTCTTTGTTCTTGTTTGTAGGAGGATTATGAGTTTGATATGTTGAGGATTGTTGGTTTGATGATATGTATGTGTGGACATGGCCACCTACACGCCAAGTTGATCTGTCAGACGTATAGCGATCTCTTGAAAGCCACGCTCGGCGGCGTAAAAATGCTTTCGACCGGATCGCTTTCGATCGGTCGGTTTCGTCTCGGTAAGGGTCTCGAAACAATTAGAGATGTTCGGAGTCGCCACCAAGAATTTTTGGGATGCTTGGAACCCGTTCGAATCCACTTTATACCTCGGTCAAATGAAGCACAAAGCAGTGTTTGACATAGGTACTAAAGATAATAAATCGCCCCTCTTTAGCATCCTATCTCTAGAATGACTCTCGTACGCCATGGATAAGGTCGTCCAATATCCAAAGTTCTGAGTAAGAGGTGAAGGTACGTATTGGGAAGCCCTTTAATCAGACATCCAATCCCGCCCGCGGTAGCGGCCTCTACTGATCGATCTTGGTTGGTTGAATGCAAAAGTTGAGAAAACGGTTTAAATGCTTGAATGCGCATCCAATAATTAAAACCTAACATGTGAGAGCTTTCTAAGTCGGTTGATTTAATCCAAGTATCAAGTATAAGATGTCGAGTTGGATTTATGATTGATTTGCATGCAAGACGGAAATTAAACATCCATTCACCGTATTAGGTTTATGTTTCATAACGTGATCCATTTATCTTAGTAAGGCGTTTTTTAAATGATTTTCGAATGAGCAAATTAGTCGTCTGATCCGTCCTATATCCGGGTTAACCGGAGTCGGGATCGTCCTAGACTAATGCTGGAAATGGAACAGACCCTGCACCAGGCAGCCAGATGAGGCGCGAGCCTACTTGCGATGTAAGGGGGTCTCCCCTGGTTTGAAGATAGGAAAAAAATGGCATGTTGAGGCGCGGGTCAGTCAACGGTATAAGACGCATCTTGACCATTGAAAAATGTTTATAAAACGTGTTGAAAAATGGGTATTTGAACCCGTTTTGGTTTGAAAGGGTCGTTTAGACCGTATTTGTTGATTTGAGGAACGAGACTCGAATAATCATCATTATTTTGATGATATTCGGTGTCGGGTTTGACTTGACAGGCTTGACATGAATAGTTTTGAAAATACTTATGAATTAATTGTTTTAAGTTCATTTGAATATAATTAGTCAATACTCATCATCGCATTCGGGTTAAAATCCGACATGGTATGTTGAACCAAGGATGACTTTGTGTTGGTGACTAATACATTTATTTTGGAAATGTAAAGAAATCATGAAAGGCTTTAAAATACCTCCCAAAATGTAAAGAAATGAAATAAAAGGCTATAAAATACCCTTTAAATGTAATTAACCAAATATTATCACCGAAACAGGGATTAAACCAACATGGTATTAAGAACCAAGGGTGAAAAATGTTTTATGGTTAAAACTTGTAAAAAGGAAAAAAAGAGTTTGAAAATATTTGAAATGGTAAAAACCGTTTACAAATACGAAAATGAAAATTAAAGGAAAAGAAGAGACCAAACACGGATGGGACTTGAGGCTGGGTAGGCTGCTTTAGGCGCGAGCGTGGGTGCTACGTAAGTAGCTTTTGCCTCAACCAAAAAGTCCGGTTTTGGCTCATTCTTCCCATGTTTTGGACCATGTTATGCATGATTTAGCATTTTATAGTCATGAAACAAGTAATGACATGATAAAAGAAGGAATTTTACACCCTCATACTTACATGCTTGGTTATGGAGAGAAACCGGCGTAAGTGTATCAACTCGTTTGGTCGGAAAAGACTCGGTTTAAAACCGTTTTAGTAAGTAAAAAGAGTATTTTATTAAGTTTAGTGATGGTGTAGTGGTCGAGATGGTCGGTCAAGTGATTTAATGCACGATGACGGTACCAAACAATGTGTAAGGCTTGTATTTACGATCGGTAGGTCGTAAATACGCGTCGGATTGTGACTTAGGAAGTCGAGTCTAGAACTTTAAGGGAGAAAGAGGGGGCGGACACTCGCGTAAGTTCTCAAATGGTGGCATTTGAGGGGTATTTATAGGAGAATGAGTGGTTGTGTGAGTTTTGAGCGACGTAGCCACCTGAGCTGCTCAAAGAGGCGCGAGCAATGTAGCATGTCTTCGAGGTGTCTTGTCACTATTACACGAGGAAATCATCATTTGTTCTATCCTAGGATTTGGATGAACATGTTTGTTACTTGAGTATGAAAGATTCCGGGAAATCTTAACATAGAAGCGTTTGAATGGTTTGTTTTTTTTGGGTTTGACTCGGTTTGACTCGTTGTTCGAGTCGGGATTTGAATTTTTAAGTCGGTTTTTGGTCCGGTGTCAGTTTTGACTCTAGTTAGTGTCATTGTGACCCCGTCGTCATGCATTAAATACTCCAAGTACTTTTGAAAAGTTTTGAATTTTCGAAATCGTTTTAAGTTTTCTGGCGTAAAGTTGTACACGAACTGTCGATCAAACGCCGCTATTCCAAAGCATGTTGTAGTCCGATAATCATCTGGTGTTTGTTGGAGTCTGAGCAGATAATAGGTATCTACAGAGCCCCCACTTTGACTGAAGCTTGGACAGGACGAAAGTCAAAGTAGAGCCCCCAGGTCAACCAAAGATTGCATCGTGGAGACCCCAGCGACGTCGAGACGGCTCGAAAGGATTCGGGCCAAGGACCTGCCGTCGGGAAGGGCGACGCCAAGGCGGCTCGAGGGTACGAGCCAAGAACCTGTCGTCGGGAACAGTTTAGAGTCTGTCGACTACCCGTACGGGTTGTTTAAAGTCAGTTAGATTACGTACAAAGGCTCGGCAGCCATAGGAAGGAGTCATACCTGAGGCATCTTCGGATATGTCCTTGCGCGTTTGCGGACAAAGGCTCGCCAGCTAGGGTGCATACATTAGGAGGGCTCGCCAGCCGCGGCGCGTAGTAAGGCTCGCCAGCCATGGGGCGTATATGAGGAGGGCTCGCCAGCAGCGTTGCGTTGTAAGGTTCGCCAGCCATGGGGCGTACATGAGGAGGGCTCGTCAGCCGTGATGCGATGTAAGGCTCGCCAGCCATGGGGCGTATATGAGGAGGGCTTGCCAGCCGCGATGCGTTGTAAGGCTCGCCAGCCATGGGGCGTACATGAGGAGGGCTCGCCAGCCGCAATGCGTTGTAAGGCTCGCCAGCCATGGGGCGTATATGAGGAGTGCTCGCCAGCCGCGATGCGTTGTAAGGCTCGCCAGCCATGGGGTGTATATGAGGAGGGCTCGCCAGCCGCGATGCGTTGTAAGGCTCGCCAGCCATGGGGCAGTCGATTGATCGACCGTGAGAATGGCCGCATTGGATGGGCTTGTTTTGGAAATAGCAGACTGTTGATGCCGCCGTGAAAATAGTGAATTTTGAATTTCACTATCATTGTTTTTGAAATAAGCGGGTTCCGCGAGGATGCCCCCCTGTTGATATTTTGAAGGAATAGTGAATTTTGAATTTCCACTACTCGTTTTTGAATTTGAAGTGGCGGTTTTAATCGCCGTTTGTTTGAATTTTGAAGGAAATAGCGAGTTTTAAATTTTCGCTATTACGTTCTAAGTGACGGTTTATGTTTCCGCCGTTGACATGTGAAGGAAATAGTGAATTTTGAATCTTTACTATTACTTTTGAAGTGACGGTTTATGTTGGCGCCGTTGACATGTGTGGTGAAAATAGTTAAATTTAATTTCCAACCATGATTTTGAAAATGATGGTTTTAATTGCCGTCGTTTGAAATTTGAAGAAATAGTGAATTTGAATTTTCACTATTATGTTTGAAAATGACGGTTTTAATTACCGTCGTTCAAAATTTGCAGAAATAGTGAATTAAAATTTTCCCTATTATTTTTGGAAAATAACGGTTTTAATTGCCGTCGTTTGAAATTTGGAGGAAAATAGTGAATTTTGATTTCACTATTTGTTTTTGTATTTGAAAAATGACGGTCCTTAATGTCGTCATTGAAAATTTGAAGTTTGTTATGGGAAATTGGGCCAAAGCCCAAAATTTCGCTGAAAAAAAGGCAGGGAACCCCATTGAGGCGCGAGCAACCTGGCGAGATAAGGGTGCTTCCCTATTTTTCTATAAAAGACGTGAGAATTGTTTGCATACTATTCTCATTCCATCGTCTTCAACCTTTCGACAAAACAAACAAAAAACCGCCATTGTTGGGTTCTTGCTTGCTCTCATGCGTGCCATTATCAACATGTCATCTCAAAGTATGTACTTCCTGTTGAATCCATTTGAATTTGTTGGTCTTTTTGATAGATTGAATTAGGGCGAAATGTTTGCCCTTGAAAATCTATTTGGGCGTTTTTGATTGAGCCCATTTCGAGTGAAATTGATGATTGCATTAGGTTAGAAACCTGTTTAGGAATTGCCTTTTTGAGTGGTAGGAAAATACCCCATAGTATCGGGAATGTATTTTGGTTTGTTGGTGGACCTTGTGTGGGTCTTGAGGTGCCGTTTTTGTTGTGGTTGTTTTGACTCGTCTTTTGCTTCAAAAGAAAGGCGAGTCGTTTTTTTTTTTTTTTTGCGTTTTTGTAAATTGTTTTGTTTGGGCGGGTTTGGGCGGGATTGCCCTTGTTCTGCTTTGCAGGTTTTTTTTTTTTTTTGGATTTGTCCATTTTACGCCGTCGTAATGCCGAAATTTCGGCTGACGTTATTTGTTTGCCTTTGGTTGCAGGGGATCATTTGTGACCTACGGGGTCTTTTGTGGAGGCCTTGGAGGAGGAGGATGATCCCGGAGGAGGAGAGACGACTGTTTTTTGTTACAGGCTTGGTTGTGTTTCTCCCTGGCGGCCTTTGTCCGGCCAATGATCGGGTACCGATCGTTGGTCGTTGTCTGCAGAGGTTTTGATGTCCGATGAGTAGGGTTCAATATGGGCGTGTTATCCCATGTTGCCGCTTTCGATCGTTGTCGAGTTCTGGTGATTGGGGGTCAACATTGGGGTAGCGTCCGTCGTCATGGTCCCCTTTTATCCTTGAATTCCGATGATTGGAGGTCAACGTCGGGATAATGTGCTGAGTTATGATCCTCGGTTGTCGTGTCATCCGAAGTCTGCCAGGTATCATTTTTCTTTTTGTCATGGAGTAGGAACGCGGTGTTACCGTCATGGTAACCACCTCTGCTTCCGTTGCTACTCATTCGTTTCGCGTGTTCCTCCCTTTCTTTTCCGATGGGAAGGATAGGGAGTCCTTAGTTTGTTAGGTGGCGGGTAACCCCCAGTTTTTCGTCTTAGGCCAAAACTCAGTTTTGGCTCGTTTATCCCATGTTTGGATCATGTTATGCATGTTTTAGCATGTTATAGTTATAAAACAAATGAAGACATGATAAAATAAGGATTTTTACACCCTCATACTTACATGTTTGGTTATGGCGAGAAACCGACGTAAGTGTAACAACTCGTTTGTTCGGAAAAGACTCGGATTAAACCGTTTTGGTAAGTAAAAAGAGTGTTTTATTAAGATTAGTGACGGTGCAGTGGTCGAAGTGGTCGGTCAAGTGATTTACGATGACGGTACCAAACAATGTGTAAGGCTTGTATTTACGATCGGTAGGTCGTAAATACGCGTCGGATTGTGACTTAAGAAGTCGAGTCGAGAATTTTAAGGGAGAAAAGAGGGGCGGACACTCGCGTAAGTTCTCAAATGGGGGCATTCGAGGGGTATTTATAGGAAAATGAGTGGTTGTGTGAGTTTTGAGCGACGTGGCCACCTGGGCTGCTCAAAGAGGCGCGAGCCACGTCGCGGGTCTTCGAGTTGTCTTGTCGCTTTCACACAAGTGCAATCATGATTTGTTCTATCCTAGGATTTGTAGTCACAAGTTTGGTACTTGACCATTCATGAATTCGGGAAATAGTAGTATAGAAGGCTTTGAATGTTTTGTTTTTGGTGTTTGACTCGGTTTGACTCGTTGTTGGAGTCGGGATTTGAATTTTTGAGCCGGTTTTTGGTCCGGTGTCGGTTTTGACTCTAGTTAGTGTCATTGCGACCCCGTCGTCGTGCATTAAAAACTCCAGGTACTTTTGAAAAGTTTTGAAATGTTTTATTTTCGAAATCGTTTTAAGTTTTCCGACATAAAGTTGTACCCAAATTGTTGATCAAACGCCGCGATTCCAAAGCATGTTGTAGTCCGATAATCGTCGGGTGTTTGTTGGAGTCTCAGCAGATACTGGGTATCTACATTATTTTGCGTGAGGCGGTTTGTATATATGTGTTTTTGGATTGTGGTTCATTTTGTGATTTTTGGCTTTTTTGTGTTGTGTTTCGGAGGAGCGTTGTGGTTACCATCAATTCCCCTTTTTGCTTTGCACTAGTTCTTGATATGCATAAACGTGAACACGTAGCAAGCACTTAATTGAAGTTAAAATTTTAAATTTTAAATTTGCAATGACATTTTTGAAAATTCCGTGACAAGTCGTCACGCTTGGACTTCTCAACAGGATTTGATTTGAAAATTGAGCAATTAACTCGTATCTTGAATTAAATTGCATCGGAATTGTTGAAATTGATTTGTGACTCCAAAAATTCAAACTCAAACCGCCAGGGGTGAATTTAGAAAAGATTTTTGCGAGTGTATTTGATTTGATTTTTGTGAGATCAAGACTCGAATTTGTGTGTGGTTGAATTTTTGAGGAAAACCGATGTTGTGTTATCAATTTTTGATTTTTATTTTTTGCTGGGAAAATTGCGAAAAAGCGAAAAAAAATTTGGAATTTCGACTGATATGGAAACGATCCGTCGTGGATCGGGGCGACTAGCTCTTCCCCCTTTAAAAAAAGAAAGAAAAATCCGTATATTTAAAGCTGCGTCATGGAAACCGTGTCGGATTTCGTAAAACTCAAAAGCAAGGAAATGTGAGTGTGAGGAAACAGAAAATGTGTTGGACCATCCCGAAGAGGCGCGAGCATTCCGACGGGAGGTTTGAGGTGTCAGGAGAAAACACAACTTGAAAGGGACAATTTAAGGTGGGAATCCTGAAAACAAGCCCAAAGAGGCGCGAGCAGCTTGGCGATAGAAGCCAGCTCTCCCTTTTTTCTGAAAAACGCGTTGATTATTTTGTATAAATAGGGATGTTTGTGCTTCATTGTTTCATAATCCGAAAAAAAAAAAAAAACTCTACAAAACCTCTCCTTCCTCTTCCACAAAAATATTTCATGGATGCCTTTGAGAATGCGTTGCGACAATGGTGCCGGGATTTGTCGCCTCCCGAAAAGTATCAACTCATTTGCATGGGAGTTGGTCAATTGTTGGTGCTCAGTTAAGTTAAGGTGAAATCCTCATTTTTCGAACTGCGGCAGCCTCACGAAGAGGCGCAGCAGGAGCTGCGCTCCTTCGAATAGGCGCAGCAGTTGCTGCGTCTTTTCTCGACGTCTGTCTACTGGAAATCCGTAAAAAAGAGTTTTGTGAAAACATAGTCACAAGTTTGGAGTAAATCTCATTAGCATTGCCCATTTTAAAGGCTCTCCTTTGGAGGTCCGCCTCCATCGCAAATATCAAGACATTTTTCATTGCGGCGGACTCCTTTTGGTAAGCCTCATATGCTTCCCTAGTGGCGGCGGTCGACCTAGTAGTAGGTTCGGGTGGAGAGGCCTCGGTAAGGTAACGAAGCTTGCCGTCACCTTGGGCGGCCAATTTGAGTTGGGCATCCCAATCGGAGAAATTTGACCCATTCTTTTCAAGTTTACATCGATCCATAAAGGATCGGAGCCATGATGAACTAGCGAGAGGTGTGGCGTTTGGAGTTGGTGTTGGTGTTGCCATTTGTTATGAAAAAGAAGTGGTCTACAAAAAAAAATATAAGGAGTAAAACAAAAGTCGTTTTAATAATAATACTCGTAAAAATGTATGATTTAAACAAGTTTTAGGCATTTTTCTAGTGACCTCTACCCAACTAGATAAATGATTCCAAGACCCAAATTCATATTAACTTAGGCACGGAGTAGCCGATGAAACCTTTATCAATATAACTCGGTGGATTAACTTCTTAATCGATTCTACTTTTAGAACTCTTGGTCGATAAACTTACTCTAATGTTTATCTATAGCCCAAAACACATCAACAAGGGCACGGGGTAGCCGATGAAACCCTTATCAATTACTTTTGTTGAGTTCAATCCAAATTTCGAATAAATGTGTCCATTATCCAAACCCACATCAACTTAGGCACGGGGTAGCCGATGAAACCCTTATCAACATGAATTCGGTGGATTAGACATTTATCACCCACTTCCCCTACGTAACAAGGTTTGTACCCCGGGGTAGCCGAGTGCAATCCCTCGCGAAATAGGTTTTCATGGTTTCTACTATTTGGTAAGGCTATGTCTCAATTAATTGTTTTAGCGAGAGGTCATGTCAATTGATTATCTATCACGTTTTAAGTGAACTAAAGCGGTGAACTACGATAATTTTAATTGACACGGTCGATAAACTCGATAAAAGAAGATGCTTGTTTTAGTTATGGCGATTTAGCGATGCATGCGACATAAAATAAAATGCAAGCATAAAAAAAAAAAAAATCCTAGTATGGCCTTTCCTAAAATAGAAAACTATTTAACTATTACAAATTCGGAAACCAACTCCATTGGTCCCTTGAACTTCGGTTGTGGCACGCATCTCGAGGTAACATCATCTTTATGTATCATCATTCTTGAAGAAATCCGTCTTTGGGAACTCCGGAATGAATAAAATTACATAATAAATTACATAATTTCCTATTATACATTTGTAACTAAAATAAAATAAATCTATTAAATTACAAAACGGTGATACGAGATCACAATAAAATTACAACCGAATCGATATTCCCATACATTTCGGGAAATACCAATTAAAAATCTAAGGCCATACTAAGTAAAATTACATAATTCAAAAATTACATAAATTAAAATTATGACAATCATAAAGAAAATGCAGCATTATAATATGTATGAACATGCTCAATTTTATGCTAAATCGCCTTTAATTAGCCAATATCGTATATTACTCGGTTTTTACGGATTTGCGTGATTTCAACATTTTATAATCACAAAAATTACATAAATTCATATTTATGCATAAGTTAATTACCCTAACCTCTTAGGACTCAAAATATAGTCTTCACTAATAATTTGACCATAATTAACTCATATTTATAAAATTGTTCATTAATGGACTAAAAATTACAAAAATAAGCTATAAACTTCAAATAAATCACAAAATTTCAAATAAATTTGAAATTTGAAATTTAAACTCATGAACATTCTGGAAAAATACCATGACACTCATAATGTTCAAAAACTTAGGTTAAAAATTTCGAAATTTTTCCGGAAAAACAATGTTGCGGTTTATCGATTTTAACTAAAATAATCATAAAAACATGGAAAAATTATATTCATTAACTTTTCAATTTTAGATCTGAAAAAGATAATAAAAAGCAACATTAGACGTTTTTCCTAAGTCATAGATTATGTTTTATTAATTTTTCACTAATAATGTCACTATTTATGCTATTTTTCTTCAAAAATCCATAAATCATGCAAAAAGACTTCTTTATAGCCAATTATTTTACACACATCTTGTAAAATTGCATGTGATAACATACTAAATTTCTATGACCAGATTCGAAATTTAACTCATATTAACCTATTTTTCACCTAAATCCGATTTTAATAATGAAAAATCCATTTTTCGAGCATAACAAGTCCCAAAATTATGAAAATTTACAGGTTATCGCAAAATAATATATGTGACAACATATCCAAAAATCACTGGAAAATTCGAAGTATAGCTAATTTCAGACCAAAAATGACATTTTTACTCATAAAATCATATTTAAATGCCATTATTGTATAATATGAACAATAAAAATCCGTAAAATTAACCAAAATATCCTAAAACATTTTAGGACCAGAAATATTAACATGCATGAATTAATTTCATGATATATCATAATAACACAAATTTTACAAGTTTTATATGTTATTCTTATAACTCGGAAAAACTTTTAACCGATTTGCATGCAAACAACCGTGGCTCTTGATACCGATTGAAGGAAAAGTAGATCTATATACTTACATATTCATATATGTACTAACTTAATTTGTCATAAAATTAAATATGGATTTTATGCATGCAAACAAATGAGCAAAATAGAGGAGAAATCATGTTCTTACATTGGATGTTTTGGATTATGGGCACAAGAGAGATCACTTTTCTCTCTTGTTCTTGTGCTATCCTTAAATGGAAGAACCAAGATCCAAGTATAGGATCTCTCCCTAAGCTTAATACCCAAGGCTTTCTCTTAATAAAATTAATATTATAGGAACTAGTACAATATTAATTTAGTAGAAAAATTGACCCAAAAATATTATAAACACTTAATTATTTTCGGTTTATAGAGAGAATAAGAGGAGAATTATTTTTCTCTCTAGAAATCTAATTTTGGATGAGTGTTAGAATGAATTAGTGATACACAACATTTTGTATATTATTAGGTAAAAATATGAAACACCATGATGGTTTTCTCTTCTCAAAAACCGGGTGGAAGGGGGGCTTTTGGGTGAGCCAATGCATGCAATTGTTGCTCTTAACAATGTTTAATAGGGTTGCATGGCTAGACAATTAGGTAATCATTGTGTTTACTAATAAATTAAACAACACAATATTAACCTAATACCCCTTTAATTTCGGTACAATCATAATATGGAGACCATATTATTTTTGTCAATTTCTCAATATGTAACATGTCACATGTAGCATAAATTTGCTATGTATTTTTAACATATTAAAAATCAACGTATTATTAAAATACGTCACATACAAAATTGACTTAGTAATTTCATAATTACTTGTACGAAAATATTTTACCAATTTATAAATCGTATTCATAATAATTCATTCAAATTCAATTGTTTCTGAAACAATAATTTCATCCGAGTAATGATACGATTCAATTACTCATACCGTATCTCATTTAATCACATTTTAATATGATACGTAAATTTTACTTCCAAAATCGTCCGTCAATTTTCAAGTAATTTAATTAACTCGTAACATTATACGATTAATTAAATAATCTATTAAGAGTGTTGCCCTATAGGTATGACCTAGGGGGTCAACTGATCACCACCGTCGCACGACGAATGTCAAACTCTAGTCACCAATCATTACCGATATATGTTGACCAGTTGACAGTAACAATGTTACTTCCCAATTTGTATTCTTTATAATGAGATTTAAACATGTGATCATCATGATCAACAGTCGTGATCGCATTATTGTCGGAGGACACATATTCCAACAGTATTTATTAGTTGTCATTGTCATTATTTGGGTTCGTTTTACGATGTAGAATGAGCGTTGTCGACGGAGTATTTTATTAATTTAAATGATATTTAAATTAAAGCTTTTTTAAGGTGAATTCATTTTACTTTATTTTGAGTTTATTTTCTCAAGTTTATTTTATTGAAAATAAAATAAATATTTGATTTGAAAAATCATTTTATGAGTATATTTGATTTGAAAAATCATTTATTTTAATGTGTTAATCGATTTGAAAAATCGAATTTGAAAATCGAAAACTCGTTTTAACCACACGTTTTGGAGCTCGATTATAGCTCGGTTTTTGAGCCCGTTTTCTTTACGAGTTGGCACGAATCTCGAGTACACTAACAAACCTAGGCCTCTACCCATCCAACCCCAGTTCGAACCCCCATACCCACGTCCCAAATCTCGCCCCAAACATACACAAAGCAGCCCGACTACTTCCCCTTACCCGCGTTAGCCCTTCCTCTCTTCCAACCCGTTTTGTGTGCTTCAAAGCTTGACCCAAACCCGCCACAACCAACCCAATTCCTGCTCCTCATTACCCACAACAACCCATCACTAAACCCACCACGAAACCCATCCAATTCCCGTCCCAAATACTCCATAAACAGCCCGCAAATGACACAAGCAGCCCCCCCCCCCCCCTGTTTTGCGTGCTCAAACCCGAGTCCTAAACCCGCTCCAAACACCACTTAAACCCATGCCCATTAATCCTAAACCATACCCTAGTATCCTACCCATATTACCTTAGCTTAAACACCAAGAAAACCCCCCATACAAATCCTAAAAACCCCACGAAATAGCTGATGGACAGCAGCTATGCAAACCGAGCCCGACTGCTTGTTGCTCTTTTAAACCCTATTCTAACTCCCTATAAATACCCCCCTCTACCATACATTCAGTCCTCTAAGTTCTCCATACATACTACCGTCACTCACAAGCATTAAACTACAGAAACAAACCCTAATTGCCTCTCAAAACCCTCGACAAAACCGAGACATTCAAACTGAAACAGTTTGTGTCTCTCTCGAAATACAATACGTTTCCCCTTTAAATCTCCATTAAAATTCGAGTTTCTTGTTCCTAATAAACCACATAACATCCATCTACATCTTAGACAAAGATTCACAAGCCAAATTGACCTTGAGAGTACACGAATCCCCTCGAAAAACAGAGTGTCATACACTCTGTTTTCGCGGCTTTTCCTGTCTGTCCAGTTCTGTTTGTGCTCTTTTTTCGTGCCCAATAACTAAAAACGAGCGTGGTTTGTTTTAAGATCTTTTTTCTGCTCTCTTTCTAGGTTTCAAAACATCTTTTAAATCTAATTTTCACCGTGAAACGAGTGAGAAATTGCAGTTTGAAAGTTGCTGTCCAGATTTGCGAAAAAACTTGTTGTTGCTTTGTTCCTTCGTCGACGACGGCCTCTCGAGATAAAATCTACGATCGATTACGACCCAAGACAGTGTCAACGATACATGTAGGTTGAGGGTGCATCAAATCCTCCTCTTATCCCTTTTATTTCATTCTTTTAATGCTTGTTTTTTATTGTTTCGTTTTACATTGTTTATCGTTTTGTTTATCGTTTGATATCGTTAACTATGAAACTAGTTTAGTCCGAGTATGAGTTAAAGTACCACCATGAACACCCGCGTTGACTTGAGATGGGAAAAAATCCGCCACATCGGTCGGTCGTATCCCCGTCTCATTCACATATCCTCGTGTTCAAGGTAGGGCATTAATAAAACGAATTCTAACTTCGTTCCTCGCTTTTGACCCCTCGTTTGTTTCGTTCAATTCGACCTACCCTAGGACCCTTCGCATGTTACTTCGACCTCTGATTGTTAACATATGACTCATTTAAACGACATTAGATTGATTTAATAACCTAATTAGACACGTTAGGTGGCTTCGACATAAGCATTAAAATCGATCAACAATTTTATAACCTAATTGAATGCATCTCTCTTTTCACTCGATTTCTCGCTAGCATAGGAGTGCGTGATTAGCACCTTCCTATTTACACTCGATGAGTAAGCGTTAATCTTATAATATTGTGACCTAGTTGTGCCCTTTAGGCCGCGTAGAATACACATTCGCGTGACATCTTCTCAATCGATCAACGTCGTTTCTAACTTGTTTTCTAACTCGTTTCCTAACTCGCTTTGCAAATCTATCTAACCTAATTAACCTAACCTAGGAACTAGGGTGGCCGTGCCTGGGGCCGTGTGCTTGGCCGTGCCTTTTGTCATTCTTGCTTCATCTTTATATCGTTTATTCGTCGTTGTTTTGTATTTGGTAATTACCTTTTGTTTATCGAGTTGTGTTTTGTAATTTGTTTGTAATTAGTTTTCCGTTATCAAGTCAAATGATTTCTAAAAAACCTTAGTCTTACTTGGTTAGATAGTTGTGCTCCAATTCATGTAAGAGCGTAGTAAATCGCATGTTGTTTAAAGCAACATGACCCGATTTATGCTAATGCATGCTTAGGTGTGTGACCCAATGTCTAATTCGATAAGATTAAGCGAAAGCACGCATTACGAGGAGTGACCCAAGGCCGTGAGTCATGTAAGCCGTGGGCCACCCCCCCTTGTGCACGTTTTCTTAGGCCAAATTGGCCGTGTAGTGTGTCGTGTATGGTTTTGTGTATAGCGTTGTATTTTAGATCGAGTTGTATCTTTAATTTCTCGCTGTGTCGGCATGAAATGCCTGGGTTGTAATAGGATAGATCCCAACGGCTCCCCCATTCCCCTTAAGCCTTGTTTGCTTTGTATGTTGTTAGATTAATCAACCCACATGGTAAATTACAACTTTGACAAAGTTAGTTTAGTTGCATCTAAATCGACATAGAAACTTCACATGTTAGGGTTTTAAAAGCGATGTTTGCATATCATATATCGTAGTAGCTATGATCTTGTTTGAAATCCGATACTTGACTTAGTAGAGGCCGTTATCGACGGGCGGGGTTAGGTGTCCTTATGGGCTTCCTAACACGTACCCTCACCCCTTACTCAAGATCTATGGTTTGTGGATCCGTCTAAATACCATTGGATTACGAGAGTCATTCTAATCGAGTGATATAGGGTACAAGTCTTTATCTTTAATCACTCGTAGTCGATTGGCTTTATGCTTTTCGATAAAATGTGTAAAGTTGACTTGAACGGTTCCAAGTTCCCATAAAACTTGGTGGCGACTCTAATTTGTCTTAATTCGATTCGAAAGAACCTCGAGTCGATTATGCCTAGTGTGGATCCCGCGGACGCAGTTCTCGAGGGCCTTGTCCACAACTTACCCAGAGAGCTTTATTCCGAGTTTTTGAATGCTTAAGACCAAGACCACCCTCAGACTTAGGCACACAGCTGTTATCCCAACACTCAGCAGCAACTCTCTGATAAGAATCCTTACCCCCCCCCCCCCATAGATAATTCCTGTAAATAGAATCAATTCTATTCATAATACCATTAGGGATTAAGAATATGGTTGACCAATAGGAATGAAGGGACTGCAGCACATAGGTTACCAAGGTGAGCCTACCCGCATGGATAAATGATTGGCACCCCAAGCTCTAATTCTAGCAGTTATCTTATCAGTTAGTTTTGTAACCTCATTCTTAGTAAGCTTCTTAGATGAGATAGGTACTCCCAAGTACTTGAAAGGAAGGGATCCTTTTTTAAACCCAGAAATCTGCAAAATATCATCCATAGTACTAGCCCGCACACCATTGAAATAGATCTCAGTTTTCTTTTTGTTGAGGCAAAGTCCAGATGCAGCTGAGAAGGTAGCAAATGCTCTAAGCAGCCACATTATAGAAGTATCATTTCCCTTAGAAAAGAGAAGGAGATCATCATCAAAAAGTAAATGGTTCAGCTGCAAGTGACCACACAAAGGGTGGAACTTAAAATCAACTTGTTGCCCAACCACATTCAAAATCCTAGAAAGATAGTCCATGCAAAGAGTAAATAGTAGGGGAGAAAGGGGATCCCCTTGCCTAAGTCCTCGTTTGCCTTTGAAAAAACCAAATGAATTCCCATTTAAGGAGAGTGAATATGTTGGTGTAGTAACACAACTCATGATCCAACCAATAAATTTCTGGGGAAACTTCATTGCAATGAGCATATGATAAAGAAAATTCCATTCCACACTATCATAAGCCTTTCTCAAATCAATTTTGATAAGGCAGCGTGGAGAGGCAGCTTTTCTGTTATATAATCTAACAAGATCCTGACAAATAAGTACATTTTTAACAATGTTCCTCCCTTTGATGAAACCACCCTGGTTAATATTCACTAGTTCAGGCAGAACATCCCCCAGCCTGTTGCACAAAAGTTTGGCTATGCACTTGTAAATAGTATTGCGAAAAGAAGGCTATAGGCCTAAACTCAAGGACACTTTGAGGTTTACTTATCATAGGAATGAGAGTGATATTAGTGGTATTAAGCTGCTTAAGAATATTACCAGTAGAGAAGAAATCAGCTATAGCCTCACAAATACTAGAACCAACAATCTCCCAAGAGTCCTTAAAAAATTGACTAGAGAGGCCATCAGGGCCTGGGCTCTTGTCTGCAAGAATGGAGAAGAAGCACTGTTTGATTTCCTCAGGAGAGACAGCACGAAGGAGAAGACTGGACAGATGCTCATCTATGACTCTCCCAAAGATGAACGAGCCTTATGCACCTTAGTAGTAGGAGTACTAGTTCCCAGAAGTCTCTCATAATACTCCAGAAAAGAATTCTCAATCCCCTAGGGATCCTGATAAATGACACCATGGATATCTTTGATATGGAAGATTTTATTATGTATCTGTCTCGCTTGATCCGCTATGAAAATATCTAGTGTTCTCATCACCCCCTTTGAGCCACTCGGTTTTTGATTTTCTTTGAAGATAACTATATTTTGCTTTTTGCGGGAGAGTAAAGGATTCAGACTTCCCTTTCAGCCCTACTGACTTGCTGGTCATGAGGATTTTGCTTTAGTTGCTCTTGGAGCTCATCAAGAAGTACTTTAGCAATATCGCGAACGCTCCACATCGAAAACCGATTCTTATTTAGTGACTTCAAAGGCTGCTTTAGGTTCCTTAGCTTAGTTACCACTTGGAACATCTTAACTCCAGTCCCAGCCTTGTTCCACTCATACTGGATAATAGACTTAAAAGAGGGGTCAAGACTCCACATGTTGAAGTATCAAGACTCCACATGTCTGTCCCCCTCAGAGTTAAAGCCATACACTACAAGAAACTGAAAAAAAACAAGAGTCCCAATGTCAAGAACCCCCATAGTAATATGTCTTTTGCTCGACCTAGATATGACATTAACAGAAAACAGTTGAGGCACCCATATAATCCAAACTCTTCCTCCTGGATGATAATAATTATTATTAACACCATCCCAATAATCACCTAAATTATGGAGAGTTGAAAGAAAATCATGCTCGTTTATTTTTGTTTCCACTAGCCCAAATAAACCAATTTTATTCTGATGAAAGAAAATCATGCTCGTTTATGGAGTGTTCTAATGCGTGTCTATTATATGATGTCTTACACCTCATTCTACACGCGTTTCAGAGCTCAATTAGTAGTTTATTCTACTATTTTTCCTATTTCGGTCTACTTTTGTGTTTTTGTGTGATATTGCAGAAATACGAAAATTTCAGCGGAAAATGAGCCAAATCCATCCCTAAGTGTTTAGCATAGCATTTGCCATGAAGGGAAAGCATGAGGAATGAACTTGGCGCGCGTTTCAAGGCCTAAAGATAGCGAAAGCGTGGGTGCGTACAAATTACAAGCATTTGACAAGCAAAGACGCACTTCACGATATTGCAGCCTATTTCAAATGGATTTATCTAGATTTTTAGAGCTGATAATCAAGTGATTCCAATTGTAGGTGAAAGCTTATCCTCTTAGCTTTCCAACGCCGCGAGAATCACTTTATTCCGATAAGTAACGAAGAAATGACAGTTGTTTTAAGATCGGCGTGCGATGCAGAATTCGTCAGAATGCATTGCTGTACAGCACGTTTGGTCGATCGACTGGATACATTGGTCGACCGACCAAGTATACTGAAGCACGAGATTAATTTTTAGTCGGGAAGCTCTATGTTACCCGACATTTGGTCGGTGATCGATACATGTGGTCGATAGACCACTCCACAATCTGACGAGAAACTAAAAGACGTGATTAAGCCCATTGTAATTAGGATTTTAGATATAGGTTACGTAAAAAAACTCTATATAACGTAACCTCATATCCTGTATTCATCATTCAGTTCCTATTAGGTTATCATTAGCTTACAATTAATTATTCAATACGTTAGATTGTTCTTCATACTTTATTTCTCAATAAAGCTTTGCTTGATCTTCTTTTCCTTTTTTATTTCGGTATTATTCCCTTTTAATTTACAGTTCACTTTATTTGCCTTTTAGTTTAGAATTGCTAGTGTAGATATCCCGAAACCGTCATTAACGTTTTATGCAATTTAATTGCTCTTCTAGTTTAATTATGAATTCTATTCCTTTAATTGCAAATTACATTGTTGTTATCGTTATTATTATGTCTAGCTAAATCACCATTGCTAGGATGTAGGCGAACTTAGCGTAGATGGCACTAGAATAGGTGACCCCCGGATTAGGGCTTGGTCAACCGACTGGCTTACCTAGTCGGTCGACTGAGTCGGGTGTCGGTCGACTGGGGTAGCTGGTCGATTGACCACCTTCGTGTCTGATTTGCTTCGTTTGAATCGTTAAGTGCAATATCTATCAATGAGACCTAGCAGAGACTTGTTAGATGCTTAGTTTTGACCAACCCGTAGATCGAAAGATAGGGAAGGACTTAGATTAACGAATTAAGACGGCTAAATTGCTGAGATCGAAAGATAATGTAATTTAGGCATTAGGATCACTAGTCAAGGACGAAAGTTAGTATTAGTGACACCTAGGGACTGATAGCATATACCGAGATGGGCTATTAGTTGTTTTGGACCGAGAGGACTTGTCATACCCATCACCCACGACTGTATTTCGAGACTTACCTAGACTTTTGTGCCATCGTAGCTATAGTGACCCGATCATCCTAGCTCCTTTTATTATTTGTTTACACCAATTTATTATTTGCTTGTTTTTATTTGTTTATTTATTTCATTTGCATTTAGACTTAGACAAAATCCAAACCCCCTCAAATTGTTACCCTAAGACTAGAATATTAAACAATAGAAACTTCCCCGCCTCTCTGTGGTTCGACCCTGTTACCACTAGCTTCTGTTAGTTTTAATAGGTATTATAAATATTATTTTTGGTGCACACAACGACAGGCATCAAATTTTGGCGTCGTTGCCGGGGAGACAGCGCTAGTTTTTATTGTTTTACTATTTTAGTCTTTTTCTTGGTTTAAGGAGCTTTTGTTCCTTAAACTTTTCTCATAGTTTTTGTGTAGTTTTATCTTATGCGTAGGTCTCAACAAGGCGAATTATTTCCCCTTGATCTCGAGCTTGAGAGGACTTTGCGCGTGAAGAGGACATTATTTCAAGAACAACAGTCAGAGGAAGAGCCTAGTTCTCGGACAAGTTTCTACGAGAACGAGTTGTTTGAAGAAAACCCACCACCATCTCCGTTTCTTCCACGAGACCGTCACATCTCCGGACATGGTGAAGAAGCAAGTATAGCTAGTAACTCCGAGCCAACAGCTGCGAATCTCTATAAGGGATTCGCATTACTAGGGACGGAAAGAAAATTTGAGCCAAAACCATCTTTTATTAACTTGGTTGAGAGAAACCAATTTGGGGGAGCTGCAAATGAAGATGCAGCTAAACATATGGAGACATTCATTGACTACTGCTGCTCCATACCCCCACCACCAGGTGTAACCCAGGACCAGGTAAAGAGACGATGTTTATATTCTCACTCCGTGATGCTGGTAGGGAGTGGTACCGAGACCTGGACCGAGCTGCTAATGGGATCACTGACTGGAATTCTTTGGCCCTAGCATTCTACAAGAAATATTTCTCTGCCTCGAAGACCAATGCTATTAGAGCTCAGATCACGAGATTCAAACAAGGTCCTGATGATAATTTTCATGAGGCGTGGGTCCGTTTCAAGAAGCTGGTGCGAACTATTCCGCACCATGGGTTCGAGCAATGGAGCCTATGCAATCAATTTTATAATGGGCTTTATGACGATCAGAGGGCTATCCTGGATGCTGCAGCTAATAGCAGATTTCAGGAGAATGTTGGAGAAACTAAGGGGTGGAAAATCATTGATGATATGGCCACCCATAAAGCTGAGCATGAAAATTTCCAAGGAAATCAAAGGAGAGCCGTGAATCCCCTTCAGTAGCGCATTAGAGGCTCTTACGGCGAGATTTGATAAGTACGAGTTGGGAGGAGCTTCAAAAGGAGGGATTTATCAAGTGAATGCTTTGTGTCGACCGTCCTTTCGTCCTCGCAAGAGATGTGGAGGAGAAGGACATGTTGCAGATTTTTGCCCTAGTCCCTATGAGTCTTGTGCTGCTTTTCAACATTATAGGCAGACAAACACTTATTTTGAGCCGAATGTCCATCCAAACTTGAGGTGGAGTAGCCAAAACGTCCAAAATCCGACTCCACCCCTACAGCAGCAGCAGCAGCAAAGTTATGTGCCCCCTCATATGCAACAACAGTTTCAAAAGCCTCCCTATGTGCCTCAGCAGCAGCAATTTCAAAGTTCTGACATTTCTGAGCTGAAAAACATGGTTCAAAATCTGTCGGGTTTGCTGCAAAAGGAGTCTCAAGCTAGAGAGACTTCTACAAAAATGTTGGAGAGTCAAATTGCTCAACTGGCAAGCAAGAGTGCAACTCGAGCTCCTGGGCAACTACCATCGCAGCCGTACCAAAAGAAGGAGACCCTTAATGCTATTACTACCAGGAGTGGGTCTACACTTGAGGTTCCTACAGTTGAAAATGCTAAAGGGAAGAAAAAGGCTGAAAAAGGGAAGAGTAAACAAAACGAGAAAAAGAAGAATAGCAGCACTATTGGTCGACCGACCGTCCCAAGCGGTCGACCGACCACCTCCACTGTTTCGAAGGGTTTCGATGTTCCCAAGATTCTCGAGAAAATTGACCCTGGTCGACCGACCAAGGAGGGTGGTCGACCGACCACCAACGCTGCTGATTCCGAGTTGTTTCGTCCCTCTAAGCCCGATAACTTGAGAGATTTTCTGTTCCGGAGTGAGAGTACTCCGAGATTCTTGAGGCAAGCTCCAAATGCGGATGGTTCCATCCCAGTCCCATATCCAGAGAGGCTAATTCCAACCAAAGAACAGGTATCGTTCGATAAATTCAAAGATGTGATTCGTAGTTTAAATGTTCAGGTACCTTTCCTTTAGTTGGTCAATCAATTGCCCGCTTACATGAAATTCATGAAGCAGCTTTTAACTAAAAAGCGGTCACTTGAGCCAGTCCAGTCTGTAGTATTTACTGAGGAGTCTAGCTCCTATCTTACCCAGACTCTCCCCCGAAAATTAGCTGATCCGGGTAGTTTTTCTGTCCCTTGTTCTATTGGCACCTTTCCCATAGAGAAAGACTTATGTGATTTGGGGGCTAGCATTAGTGTCATGCCCTTAAGTCTAGCGAAGAAATTAGGCTTGACCAAATTTGCCGTGACCAACATGACTGTTCATATGGTGATCACTCTGCGGTCCGGCGATAAGAGTCTTAGAGGACATTCTTGTCCAAATAGGGAAATTCTTTTTCCATGTGGATTTCGTTGTCCTAGACATGCCCGAGGACGATCATATACCTATCAATCTAGGGAGACCTTTTTGCACACTCTGGTGCAATAATTGATGTTGGGGAGCGAACCTTGGCCTTTAGAGTGGGCAAACAGTCCATTGTTTTTGCTCAAACCGCTAGAAAGAAGGATCCCATGTGGGCTGTTACATGCAATGTTATTTCTGCTAAACGGTCTTATGTGGTCATTTCTGATGTTTCTACTTTAATGCCTCGTGCCCATTATTCCTACACAGTGACACCTCCGCCTCGGTTGGGAGCAAATTGGAGGACGATTTGTCTGTTTCTTCTATTGTAGAAGTGGTTTGGGGAAGGATGAGCACTGTTACACCGTTGAGCCTGGCCTATTGTTCGCACGCGGCGGTCTTGGATGCTTGAGTTATGGCACGACGAGGAGCCCGAAGAGGATGAGCGCCACCAAAGTTACGATTTACGACTTGGAGCTTGAGAAGTCGGATGACAAGTGGGAAGATGCGTCAGATGTTGATCCGTCGAACGATGTTGTGGATTGGAGTGCTGAGAAGATAACCACCGTGGAGGGTACTTCGTGTAGCCAGAAGCCATGGTCGGAGATTTTCCGCATTTTTCGCGGATAAACATTTTATTGCTTGAGTCTTTAAGAGAATTTATCGCATTTAAGACTTTTTACTGTTTTTGGTTTGCGCGAGACTTCGCTTTGTTTGGTTTGTTTTAGGATTTTTAAGACTTTAGACAGTTTTTATTGGGTTTGCGCGATGTTTGGGCGCGTTTATATTGTGCATTTGCAGGATTGTACACCATGATAACTCAATCTATTGAGTTATTTCGAAGAAAACGAGTTCTGCTTCAGGTGCAGTGGTCGGTCGACCAATCCCATCAGTCGACCGACCGGACCGCAGCTTCCAGAGAGTACTGTTCCTCACGACACATGGTCGGTCGACCACACCCTGTGGTCGGTCGACCCTTCTTGCTGCTGTTACCTGTTTTGGCGATCATGCTTGGTCTTTTCGTGAAGCGTGAATGGGCATTCTAGGGAGTTTTTCTCTCTACTCTTTCCCTTTCATTTTTGTTTTCGTTTTCTTCTACTTTAAATTCCATGCACATTTTTCCCGCCCAAGTTCTTTTATTTCCGAATGATGTTTGCTTTTCTGTCTTTCAGGTATCTTATGGTAGCACTACTGGCTACCGAAACCTCCTAGCTCGAGCTGGTTTGGGGAGGTTACCGTTCGCGCGTGAAGTCTTGTGAGTTCCCGAAATCTTTTTTGCTCTCATGTCTTATTTAGTTGTAGTTCTTTAAATGCAAATTCCCATTTCCTTTTTCGCTTCTTATACATTATTTTGCACAATGGGGACATTGTGTGATTTGGTTTGGGGAAGGGTTTTGCATTGCATAGAATCATTTTTTTTTTTTGCATTCACGTTTAATTATTCTGTTTGCATTATTATTTAATTTCTCCATATATACAGAAAATACCAAAAAAATTGAAAAATTTCAAAAAATTCAAACAAATTTTCACGCTTATTTTAGCATATAGGTTGAGTCGGAACGGTAGTATTTCAATGATGACATTGCATTTTCAGCTGTTTATGCCTAAGCCTTGCTTAATTGACATGTTATTAGTAGAATCTTATTGCATATCTACGAGTTTTCGTTAAATTTCTTGCTGAACTTTAAATTTGACTTTGATTTTTGGCAAACTACATCATATTCTGAGTTTTAGAGCCTTTTAACTGGTGTCATCTGTGACCGGTTTATCTAGGATTGTGAGTAGTTACTCCTTATGAGACATGTTATATCAATATGCATAAGTATGAACTTAATCTGCTTAATACCTGTATGCATTCGGTTTGTGGTTTGTTGACACATGTGGTAGAGGTTTCCCTTTATTCATTTTACCCATGAGCCCCTCATAGCCAAAAATAGCCTTTTGTCCCTTTTACTACATCCTATATTCAGCCTGCCTTTGTCAAGCTAGTAGTATTAGTCTTTGGGAATGTTCTTATTATTTTTGGTTGCATATGCTCTTATTGAGTTAATGTTGGATTAAAGAATGAAGGAGGAAAAAGAATTGAAAAAGTTGAAAAGAAATAGAAGGAAAAAAGAAGAGAAAAAGAGAAAAAAAAGATTCGAAAAAATGAATTTAGTCTATCGACCACTACTCATTGGTCGATCGATCGTGGTCTCAAAAAAAAGAAAATTCGAAAATCACATGTTGCAATTGTTTTTTTGTTGGAAATGTAAGTAATATTATAAGCACAGCCCAAAACAGGCTACCAATCACCAGTACAACCATTTCAATGTTCCATACTCTACTGCAACACTAAGCAGCTACACTAGAATTTAAATTACATTAGATCTCTCTGAGTACACCATTCAACCTCCACTTGTTTCAATTTGCCAACATGAGTAGTCGGAAGCCGCATCCTACAATCAGCCTTTATACGATTAATGATCATAACAGGGTGGGGCACATAACCCTCAATTCTGCATACATTCCTGCACATCCAGACCTAGTATTGTACTGCTGCAATCAAAGAGCTCAGAAGAAGTCGAATAAAACCAGTATATTTCCTCATTTTTAGCATTCTGGTAGCAGTGAGCTGACCAGAAATTTTCACTTGCAACCACTCAAGGAGTTGAGTATAGCATCTGTTAACAAACACGCAGTCCTGGAAGAGATGTGTATGAGTCTCAGCACGTAGTCCACAAAGAAAACAGTTGGTTTGATGGGTACTACCCATCTTCACAAGCCTATCCAAAGTTAGAAGTCGTTCCTGATTAAGTAGCCACAAAATGAAAGAATGTTTTGGAATAATGAACTTATTCCAAACACTTTTAAACCAGGTCACTTTGTCCAGACTATGTTGAGTAAGCCAGTTGTAACCTGCAGTAATGTTATAATCCTCATCAGCATCAGTCCACTTACCCTGATCATAAGCACCTTTAAATATCTCCTTGACTTCACATACTTTCCTCCAAGCCCAAGAACTAGCACAGGGAGGCTTGTAGTCCATCCAATTTGTTTGCTTTATATATATTTTGTCCACCCATTTGATCCACAGGTGATCTTTCTTTCTTGTAATCCACCATACCAGTTTGCCAAGAGCAGCAATGTTCCATTGCTTTGTATCAATTAAACCAAGACCACCAAATTCTTTCCCTTTACAGAGGGTGTTCCAAGCAACCAAAGGAGCTTTGGAATAGGATTCATCACCCTCCCAAAAGAAATTTCTGCACAAAGCCTTAATTCTATCAACTACTCCCATGGGAAGAATAAAAATCTGAGACCAGTAATTATGAATAGTAGCTAACACAGATTTCACCAAAATCATGTTGCAATTGTTATGAGTTGGTGTTTTTACACTCCCATGTATTATTTCTAATTGTTGGGGAGTTTAGTTGTTGTTGGGTTGTGAGTTTAGTGCTTGATAATCAGCACTGGTTTTATCGAAAATCTTGAGTAAGGAAGTGGATGTTGTCATATGGTTTTGTTTAGGTACTAGCTTGATTACCTATACCTCCATATTCCCATAAATGTTTTGCCTCTTCTTACCCATTACCTCACATATCCATATTTACCTCGGCATGTGTCATGGTCATCTGTTTGGTTGGAATGCGTATGTACGGTTGTAGAGATCATTTTCATATTAGATTGCAGGCATGTTCTTATAGGTCGTAGTTAGGTGAGAGTCTTTACAAAATTACTTCTTTCTATCTTCACATATACTCACATGTTTTTATTGTGTGATATGAGCGACCCGTGAGAGTCCATAAAGATAAGTCTCTATAGTTGACGGTTCAGCAGTTTTAACGACTACATAACTCGTTTGCATGATTCACATTACTAATTGATTGTTGATTTGTAGCATTAAATAGGTTTAGGCTTTACTTGTTGCATTTCGCTCTGAGATTGAAATCTTTCCACTAGGTTCTAAGATCGAGTCTAGTTCTTGCTTGGGGACAAGCAAGGGTTTGGTTTATGGAGTGTTCTGATGCGTGTCTATTATATGATGTTACACCTCATTCTACACGCGTTTCAGAGCTCAATTAGTAGTTTATTCTACTATTTTTCCTATTTCGGTCTACTTTTGTGTTTTTGTGTGATATTGCAGAAATATGAAGATTTCAGCGGAAAATGAGCCAAATCCGTCCCTAAGTGTTTAGCATAGCATTTGACATGAAAGGAAATCTTGAGGAATGAACTTGGCGCGCGTTTCAAGGCCTAAAGATAGCGGAAGCGTGGGTGCGTACAAATTACAAGCATTTGACAAGCAAAGACGCACTTCACGATATTGCAGCCTATTTCAAATAGCTTTATCTCGAGTTTTAGAGCTGATAATCAAGTGATTCCAATTGTAAGTGAAAGCTTATCCTCTTAGCTTTCCAACGCCGCGAGAATCGCTTTATTCCGATAAGTAACGAAGAAATGACAGCTGTTTTAAGATCGGCGCGCGCTGTAGAATTCGTCAGAATGCATTGCTGTACAGCACGTTTGGTCGATCAACTGGATACATTGGTCGACCGACCAAGTATACTGAAGCACGAGATTTATTTTTAGTCGGTTCTTTGTTACCTCGACATTTGGTCGGTAGACTGATACATGTAATCGATAGACCACTCCACAATCTGACGAGAAACTAAAAGACGTGATTAATCCCATTGTAATTAGGTTTTTAGATATAGGTTACGTAAAAAAACTCTATATAACGTAACCTCATATCCTGTATTCATCATTCAGTTCCTATTAGGTTATCATTAGCTTACAATTAATTATTCAATACGTTAGATTGTTCTTCATACTTTATTTCTCAATAAAGCTTTGCTTCAGATCTTCTTCTGCTTTGCTATTTCGGTATTATTCCCTTTTAATTTACAGTTCACTTTATTTGCCTTTTAGTTTAGAATTTCTAGTGTAGATATCCCGAAACCGTCATTAACGTTTTATGCAATTTAATTGTTCTTCTAGTTTAATTATGAATTCTATTCCTTTAATCGCAAATTACATTGTTGTTATCGTTATTATTATGTCTAGCTAAATCACCATTGCTAGGATGTAGGCGAACTTAGCGTAGATGGCACTAGAATAGGTGACCCCCGGATTAGGGCTTGGTCGACCGACTGGCTTACCTAGTCGGTCGACTGAGTCGGGTGGTCGGTCGACTGGGGTAGCTGGTCGATCGACCACCTTCGTGCCTGATTTGCTTCGTTTGAATCGTTAAGTGCAATATATATATATATATATATCAATGAGACCTAGCGGAGACTTGTTAGATGCTTAGTTTTGACCAACCCATTGATCGAAAGATAGGGAAGGACTTAGATTAACGAATTAAGACGGCTAAATTGCTGAGATCGAAAGATAATGTAATTTAGGCATTAGGATCACTAGTCAAGGACGAAAGTTGGTATTAGTGATACCTAGGGACTGATAGCATAGACCGAGAGGGGTTATTAGTTGTTTTGGACCGAGAGGACTTGTCATACCCATCACCCACGACTGTATTTCGAGACTTACCTAGACTTTTGTGCCATCGTAGCTATAGTGACCCGATCATCCTAGCTCCTTTTATTATTTGTTTACACCAATTTATTCTTTGCTTGTTTTTATTTGTTTATTTATTTCATTTGCATTTAGACTTAGACAAATCCAAACCCCCTCAAATTGTTACCCTAAGACTTGAATATTAAACAATAGAAACTCCCCCGCCTCTCTGTGGTTCGACCCTGTTACCACTAGCTTCTGTTAGTTTTAATAGGTATTATAAATATTATTTTTGGTGCACACAACGACAGGCATCACGTTCCTGCCTAGACAATTGAATAATTGGGCTAACTGGGGTAGGAAAATTAGAAGAATTATGATATGTAGGACCACCAAATGGAGTGTCAGGTACAGGCACAACAGGCACAAGTTGAGGAGGCATAGGAGGCTGAACAGGACCAGGTGGCTTTACCACTGCCCTCCACACCTGGACAACCCTAGGTGCAGCAACCTTCTTTCTGCAAGCCTCTTTAGTGTGCCCTATGCCTTTATAGGCACCACAGATAACTGGTTTCCACTCATACTCCATACAAACACTAACATCCTCTCCCCTTTCATCCTTAAAGTGGATTCTCTCAAGGAATTCCTGACCCACTTGTACTTCCACCATCAACCTAGCATAACCAATTTTAGTTTTATCCATAGTGGCAGCATCAGCTCTCATATAATTTCCTACAAGTGAAGCAATTTTCTCCAAACAACGTTCACCCCAAAATATTAAACCAAGACCACACAGACGAATCCAAATAGGCACTGCTTTAACAGGTTCCTTCGCCATAGATGTTGTTTCAGTCCATGGTTTAAAAACTAGGGGCTTGTTTTCAAACATAGGTAAACCCTGTTTCTATTGGAGCTTGTGTCCTCCACAATTAGTGTGATAACATTTATAAATCTCTTATAGGTTCACAAGGGTATACTTCGTATTTTATCAGTCGATTAACGATTACTTAATAACGGTTGGCTTGCTAGAAAGTTTGACGTTATTATCATACTGATGGCGGTGATCAACCGGTCCCTAAAAGTCACACCTAAAGGATGTGTTGTGAGAGATGTGATTGTATGAAAATATAATCACATTGATGCCTGACTAAAAGGTTAGTCCAAGTATTTAACTAAACAGTTAGTCAATGTGATGATGAGACGATTATTTAATCTAATTAAATAATATTAGCTGAGACGAATTAACTGTCAATTCGTAAATTGAATATAATATGTTATATTTAATAAATGTATATAATGTTAGCTTAAACGAATTAAGATGTTAATTCGTAATTAAATGTAACCAGTTATATTTAATTAGCAAATTATAAATATGCGATATTTATGGTTAATGAATATATTATACAATATTGTCATAATATATGCTGACAGACTGGTATTGATAAATCGACGGCAAGCTTTTATAAGTGGACTTCTTAATACATGTCGACATAATTGACAATTTATAAAAGATACACATTTTATACATTAGGATAACAACTAAAAATAAGAGGATTTTTTTATCCTCATATTTTTTGGAAATTCGGTCAAACCGAATTAGAGGAAAAAGAAAGAAAAAAATCTTCCTAATTATCCTCCTCCATTTTGGTTATATGAGGGAGTAGGAGATCATTTTTCTTATTGCTAATTAACCTAATTTTTGACCTAAAAATTCTCTCATCAAAAATCTCACAAAACCCTAAATTAATTAGTGAATTTGGGGATCGATTCTAGCAATAACAAAAGGGCATTTCTCATATCATTTTGGGTGCAACGATTAGGCGAATATCAATTTTGATATTGTTCTTAGGCCATATTTGCAAGGACCAAAGGTTGATTATTAATCTCTTCTCTATTTTGTTTATGCTATTTCATTTATGACTAGAAATTTCATTATCATAATTTCGTTATAATCCTTATAATTAAAGGGATGTATACCGATATTTCCCACAAGTGGTATCAGAGCCAAGGCCACGAAATTATTTTTGTATGATTTGCATAAATGAATTTAAACGAAAATTGAAGGATCGAAAAAAAAATTCAGCGGTAAAAAACAAAAAAAAAATTTGCAGAAACTTTTTTTGTGCCGAGTTGTTTTTCGGTTTTGATGTTCATGTTTCCATTTTGGTTTATTCATATTATTGTTTTAATAGGTTAAAATGACAATATGATAATTTTGTAGATGTTTTGATTTAATTAGCATTAAATTAAAATGTAAATGGAAATCGTCTTGCTTGATGATGTTAAATTTGTTTTTACTATATAGTTTTTGGCATATATGGTTTTAAATCGTTGTTTAGAATCATGTTTCATTAATTTACATGTTCATGATTATGCCAATCTTGTTCTAATAGAAACTATAAACGAATTTGTTCATCAAAATGTTTTGATATTAGGGCATATTGCCGCAAGAAAAAAAAAAGGAAACTGTTTTTTTTACTTTCCAGATTTTCCGAGACAAGAAGAAAGAAAAATTCCCGTTTTTTTGTTTTGTGGAATTGCCGCAAGGTTTTAAAAAAAAATTGTTTTTTTAGGGCATAATGCCGTGTGCATTAAAAAGAAAAAAAATCTGTTTTTTGTTTTTTTATGCCGAGAGCCTTTAATTATAAAAATTTTTTTTTTAAAAATTTTGGCCAATTATTATTATCAGTAATGTATAATAATTGTTGTGAAAAGGTTCACAAATTTTAGATACCCAAATTATTTTAAAGAGGTTTAAAATAACGATAGATTAATTCATATTACAAGTTTAATATGTATTAAGATCGAATTTATTGTGAGTAATTGAGGAATTGTCACATAATTTGATCATTTAAATAGAAGGTTTGGATAAATTAATCTACATAATTAAGGAATTATGTCTTGAATGTTTAATTTTATAGTTGATGCATTTTTATTTTAGTTGAATGAATCGTTGAATGGTCTTATTTACGTTTTTTTTTTTTTGCAATCGGTTGTAATTTGTAAGACCTAGTGTGGCCTTAGTTAATTATGTTTTCGTAATGAAGGAAACATAATTTTAATGTAATTTTGAGATCTCGAATCTCCTTTTATTTTCTTTAAGTATTATGTTTTGAAATTAGAATGTAAATACGTTTATTTTGTAATTTTAATTGTAATTTTAAAGAAGACTAAAGATGGAGATTGGATTGCTCACTCCCGCTACATGGACCAAGATGGAACATCAAGACAAGCTTCTCGGGTCCAAGGATGGATTCCAAAATTGTATTTATGTTCATTTTGGTAGATAGGCCACACTAGGACTTTATTTTGTTTTTACGTTTTCCATTCTTATTGTTGTTCATTCACATGATAGTTAGTGCATCATATTCCGCCTAAACCAAACCACCTACTACTAAAATGCACGAAAATTGACTCATATAGATTGAATGTTAGTTTTCATAGACATACAGATGTCACACAATTTTAAGCCATCACCTTAGTTTATTCATTCTCGCATGCTAGATATTAGTTCACTTAAAATGAATTAAAATAAAATTGATGGGATCTTCCTCTAAAACTGAAATTGAGACTAGTCTTTATAAGGGCAAACAACTATGAATCCCTTCTTCGTTGGTAGGCATATAGGACCTTACTCTCCATATGACCCCTTGTACGTTGGGTAAGTAGTTTGTGTTGACTTAGTTTACGTCAACATTATAGTCCGAAGAGTTTCTCGTGATTATGATGGACTATAGATAGAATTTACAGAAATTTATCGACCAAGAATTCTAACAGTAGAATTAGCCAAAAGGTTGCCTTATCAATTTACAGATAATTGAGTCTTGGGATCATTTATATAATTTTTAAGGGAGGTCAATTGTATAAATGCTTGAGTCTTCGCGTTATAACAATATTGCATTAGAAATAAATCATATACGATGAGTATGCTTATTATATTTATTCTTCTTCTCGCAGTGTAGAATACGTCTTATTTTGATAATACTGTTACAACAAATGGCTGGAAATAACGAAATCCCTATGCCAAGTGCCACACTTGGACGCGAGTCCTGGCTTAAAGCTTTCATGGACCACATGAATCAGTTCACACGTCTGAAAAATGATGGGTCCAACTTTGCGGATAGGGAGGCATCATTGCGGAATGCTGCCATTGCTGACGGTAAGCTCAAGTACTTAACTGAGCCAATACCGCCAAACCCAGGCCCCAATGTAGGAGTCAATGTGTCACTTGCTTATAGTGACTTCATTATGGAAGCAGGTGCGATAAAGAACGTACTCATCTTTGCAAAGGAAGCCAATTTGCAAAGACGCTTCATTGCCCAAGGTGCAAATAAGATTTTCACCACGCTCACTAATGAGTTCTCAATAGCACCGAGAATCGTTACTTATGAGCATACCTGTCGCTTCTTTGATGCGAAACTCCAGAAGGGCCAACCGGTTAGCCCACACATTCTTAACATGATTGAGAATGTCGAGAAATTGGAGGCACTTGATTGAAAAATCAGTGAGAGCATAGTCATTGACCGTATGCTTCATTCACTTCATGATGGTTTTGCCCTCTTTAGGGCAAATTACTATATGAATGACATGACGAAAAGTCCTCATGAGCAACACTCACTTCTCGTACAGACCGAGAAGGATATGAAATTGAGTGGGAGCATGAAGCAAGATGTTCTCATGATTTCCAACAAGAATAAGGGTAAGGGCAAGGCTCACGGCGACCTAACTCGTAGGAAAGCCAAGTTTAAAAAGTCGAGAAACGGTAAGAGTGGGCCTGGTGAGACTAGTGGCTCACTAGGCAAGGCAAAGAGCAAGAACGGTAATGTTGAATGCCACCATTGTCACAAGTCTGGACATTGGAGGAGGAACATTCCCGTTTACCGTGAGGACATAAAAGCAGGCCGCGTCAACCTGTTGGTATGTCATCTTATATTTATATGATTGAGATTAACCATGCAAGTTTCGGAACTTGGGTACTTGATACTGGTTGTGGTTCTCATCTATGTAATCATTTGCAGGACCTAAAGAACATCACACCTCTCGCAAAGGGTGATGTAGACCTGCAAGTCGGGAATGGAGCACGAGTTGCTGCAGTCTCAAAAGGAACATACGTAATCCAGCTCCCTAGAGGGTTTGCGTTATATTTATATAACTGTTACTATGTACCTAGTTTTTCTAAGAACATTATTTCTGTTTCCGTACTCGATAAAGACGAATTTCCATTTTCAATAAAGGATAATAGCTGTATTTTCTCTTTCAATGAAATGATTTATGGCAAAGCAGTTTCCATGAATGGAATTTACATCTTAGATCAAATCGCAGATATATTACACGTGAAAAATAAGAAATTAAAGGTCGGTGACAAAGATCAAACTTATCTATGGCATTGTCGAATGGGACACATAAATGAAAAACGTGTAAAGAAACTCGTCGAGAATGGGACTATTCCCGCATTCGATTTTTCTACATTTGGCACGTGTGAATCGTGTCTTATCGGCAAGATGACTCGAATTTCCTTCAAAGGTGTTGGAATGCGCGCTAGTGACCTATTAGGACTCATACATACTGATGTTTGTGGACCTATGTCAATTACCGCTAGAGATGGCTATAGATATTTTATCACTTTCACGGACGATTTGAGTAGATACGGATATGTCTACTTAATGAAGAATAAAAGTGAGTCCTTTGAAAAATTCAAGGAATACCAGAATAAGGTTGAGAACCAACTGGGTAGAAAGGTTAAAGCACTCCGTTCAGATCAGGGTGGCGAATATCTTTCAAATGAGTTTGATCAACACCTTAAAAACTGTGGAATCGTTTTACAGTTAACTCCACCTGGAACATCTGAATGGAACACCACAATTAAATGGTGTATCCGAACGGAGAAATCGAACACTACTTGATATGGTTCGATCCACGATGAGTCACACGGTAGTACCTGATTCATTATGGGGCTTTGCTCTTTTGTCAGCTGCTCTTATACTTAACCGAAGTCCGTCTAAAGCTGTCGACAAGACTCCATATGAAATGTGGAGGGGAACGGTCCCCAACTTGTCCTTTATTCGGGTTTAGGGCTGCGAGGCTTATGTCAAGTGGAGACACGAGGATAAGCTCGGCCCGCGATCGGTCAAGACATACTTTATTGGTTATCCAAAAGGAATGTTTGGTCATTACTTCTATTCGCCTACCGAACATCGAGTTTTTGTTGCGGCTAGTGCAAAGTTCTTAGAGAAAGAATTTCTCGAGAACAAGTCAAGTAATAGAACCTTCGAGCTGTCGGAGATTCTAGAACCAAAAATCGAGGAACGGATGGAGGAAGTTGTTCCTTCAACTCGATGATACGGTTAATATTCCTCGGGAACTTAGTAGGTCGGGTAGAGTCTCTAATCCTCCGCATGATACATTGGTATGGTCGAGGAGAATGACGTTTTGCTCCTAGAGAGTAATGAACCCGCTACCTAAAAAGGTGCCATGGCCTGTTCCGACTCAATGCTATGGCTTGAAGCCATGCAATCCAAGATGGACTCCATGTATGAGAATGACGTATGGGATCTAGTTGATTTACCTAATAAGGTAAAACCTCTACAAATGGAAATAGCTTTACAAAATAAAGCATTTTGTAGATGCGCAACTTGAGATACCTATAAGGCACGACTAGTGGCAAAAGGTTTCACTCAAGTGCACGGATTGCATTATGATGAAATTTTTGCACCCGTAGTTATGCTACGTTCCATTCGGATAATCTTAGCGATTGCCGCTTTTCATGACTATGAAATTTGGCAAATGGGTGTGAAAACCGCCTTCTTAAACGGTTATTTGGAGGAAGAGTTGTACATGGTGCAACCCGAAGGTTTCATAGATCCTGAAAATCCTAAGAAAGTATGCAAGCTTAAGCGTTCCATTTATGGACTTAAGCAAGCTTCTCGGAGTTGGAATCATCGTTTCGACCAGGTGATAAAAGAGTATGGTTTTACTCGATCGGTCGAGGAACCATGCTTATATATCAAGTAGAGTTGGAGCAAGATTGTTTTCTTGATATTGTATGTCGATGACATACTCTTGATTGGGAATAACATTCCTCTCTTATCTTCGGTTAAAGGATGGTTGAAGAAACATTTCTAGATGAAAGATCTGGGTGAGGCACAACGCATTTTTGGAATCCGTATCTACCGAGATAGATCACGACGGACGTTATCACTAAGTCAGGAGTCTTATTTGGATAAGATTCTTGAGAGGTTCAGCATGACCAACTCCAAGAAGGGGAACCTTCCAATGACGTCTGGGATGCGATTGAGCAAGGCTCGATCACCCACGACGCCTGAAGTGGTTGAACGCATGAGTCGTGTTCCTTATGCATCTACCATAGGATCAATCATGTATGCCATGATATGCACTCGTCCAGACGTGGCATATGCATTGAGTATGATGAGTCGGTACCAAGGCAATCCAGGTGACACACACTGGATAGCTGTTAAAAACATCCTCAAGTACCTACGGAGGACTAAGGATTGGGTATTGACTTATGGAGGAGATACTAAGCTATGTGCAATCGGTTACGCAGATGCTAGCTTCCAAACAGACCGAGATGATTCAAAATCTCAGTCTGGATTCGTCTTTACTCTTAATGGTGTTGCGGTCACCGGAAGAGTTCCAAAAGAGTGTTGTAGCAAAGATCTACTACTGAATCCGAGTATTATGCCGCTTCGAAAGCAGCAAAGGAAGCTATATGGATGCGTCAATTCTTACAAGGACTTACGATAGTTCCTAGTTCGAATGACCCGATCACCATCTATTGTGACAATAGAGGTGCCATCTTCCAGGCTAAGGAGCCTAAGTCTAGCAATAAGTCTATACATGTACATCGGAAGGCTCACCTGATCCGTGATTACGTGGAGCAAGAGGAGATAGTGATTGACAAGATAGCTTCGGACGATAACATCGCGGACCCTCTCACTAAACCGTTGAATTATGATAAGCATGAAGGGCACGTTATTTCCATGGGAATTAAACGTGTTCCTGAGTTGTAGTAGTTGATTATGGATTCGATACATTATCTTTTTCATATACTAATTATAACTTCATCGTTTTAATATAATATTTTGTTTTTCATGTGGATTGTACCGACAACATTAAACGCCACAAAGTGAACTGAATTACATTATATTTGTTTTGGTCCGTAATCGCCTACATGAGCTGATAACTCTGGCTATTATATTGTGCAGTCGATTGATGGTGGGTTCAACGAGCCATAAGTCAAACAGTTGGCTGATCGATCACATATACGAGTTATAACGATATCTCGTAGGACAATTTTTGTGACAACGTAATGGAGTTCTAAATGTTTAAAAACATTCGGTGCCAGGTCGTGGATTGGACGTCCATTGTGTTCCTAGAGTCTTTCTTTTGACTATCGACTGTCTCTTGAGAATAAGGCGCTTTTGGGTGACTTTGGTTTCTTTCTCATGGTCTGCCGTAACAGGAGGCTAAGCGATTTTTCCTCGGTCATTTCATCATCGTGCTTAAATCAAGGATTCGAGTTGAAGAAAATATCCAACCTTTATCAGGTTTAGTTATTTCTCAGGGCCACTCGAGGAGTTGTAACTAAAATGCATGGCCATGCTCGAATGATGATTCGTTTATCAGTTAAGTTACTCTCTAGTCGGGAAAACCACTCTTGATATTGATCACTTGTAAAATACGAACTTTGTAAATACGGATTTTGCAAATTGTTTTACATTGAGTGTGAGAAATTTTAGGATATGAGAATCGGTTATCGCACATACCTAAAGGATGTGTTATGAGAGATGTGATTGTATGAAAATATAATCACATTGATGTCTGACTAAAAGGTTAGTCCAAGTATTTGACTAAACAATTAGTCAATGTGATGATGAGACGATTATTTAATCTAATTAAATAATATTAGCTGAGACGAATTAATCACACCGTAAATTGAATATAATATGTTATATTTAATAAATGTATATAATGTTAGCTTAAACAAATTAAGATGTTAATTCGTAATTAAATGTAACCAGTTATATTTAATTAGCAAATTATAAATATGCGATATTTATAGTTAATGTATATATTATACAATATTGTCATAATATATGTTGATAGACTGGTATTGATAAATCGACTGCAAGCTATTCTAAGTGGACTTCTTAATACATGTCGAGATAATTGACAATTTATAAAAGATACACATCCCCTATATACTAAATGAATAGGAAAAACTCAAAGTTTTCCCGCCTAAAATATTTACCCTGTTTTGATATAATCTCTTATTTTCTTTCCTATTTCAATATAATTCCCTATTTAAGATTAGCTTCTAGGTTTTTTGATAATAAAAAAATTTCGTTCTCGGTAAAAATAAGTTGTAGCTAAAAGATATGCTATTAAAAAAAGTTATAAAACAATATCATTAAATCTGTGTAAAAACTGTTTTTTTCATTAAAATACACATTTCATGTTATGAGTATTACTTAAATTGTTTTTTTTCCTCTCAAATAAAAAAATAATGATGAAAAATGTTAAAAAAATAACGAAATGTCAATTTACACTCTATAAATATAGTATACTAAAAGGTAAAATTCTATAAACACCGTGCATGCATTGCACGGGGCCTATACTAGTTTTATACATTAGGATAACAACTAAAAATAAGAGGATTTTTTATCTTCATATTTTTGGAAATTCGGTCAAACCGAATTAGAGGAAAAAAGAAAGAAAAAAATCTTCCTAATTATCCTCCTCCATTTCGGTTATATGAGGGAGTAGGAGATCATTTTTCTTATTGCTTTTTAACCTAATTTTTGACCTAAAAATTCTCTCATCAAAAATCTCACAAAACCCTAAATTAATTAGTGAATTTGGGGATCGATTCTAGCAAGCACAAAAGGGCATTTCTCATATCATCTTGGGTGCAACGATTAGGCGAATATCAATTTTGATATTGTTCTTAGGCCATATTTGCATGGACCAAAGGTTGATTATTAATCTCTTCTCTATTTTGTTTATGCTATTTCATTTATGACTAGAAATTTCATTATCATAATTTCGTTATAATCCTTATAATTAAAGGGAAGTATACCGATATTTCCCACAGTTTCAACACTAGGTCCTTGCATTCCATAGTCGGGAAGTAAACTAGGAAAGCTCCATTGGGTAAGAACGAAACTTTGTCATACTTATATTTCCCCCAAATAGACTTAATAAAACCATTAAGTTGTGCCCATGGAGGATTTCCACCCAATACATAACATATGACTGTTGTTGACCAATAATCAAGTTCTGGTTGAACATCCTCCACCGTGATTTGAATTGACTGTTTAGGTTTAGGAGAATGGCGCTTACCCGTAACTTGAGTCCATCCCGAATCCTCGTTGTTGGGTTCCTCTGGGATGGCCTCTTCTTCCTCCTCCGATTCATCTACTGTTTCAACCACTACATCCAAATCGAGAACCGGGATCCCCATAATTTCACTGACCGGTCTAGAATTTTTCGCGTCAGCCATTTGCGGAATCGCAGGCTCCTCAGGAGGTTGTGGAATCACAGAACTCTCAGAAGTTGAAGTCGGGATAATCAAATTTGTTGGTTCTGCCATATCATCACTATTATCGAGATGCAAGTTTTTTGTATTAGTAAAAGATAATCGTAATTTAGCTTTAGATTGTAATTTTTGTTTGTTGAAAGAAGATTTTGATCGAGGTTTCTTAGCCATGTTGCAGCAGAAACCCTAATTTTCTAGAGAGGATTTTCTCTCTCTAGAATTCATTCTTTCTTTTTTACGTTGGAAATTCTTTGTTCTTGTTTGTAGGAGGATTATGAGTTTGATATGTTGAGGATTGTTGGTTTGATGATATGTATGTGTGGACATGGCCACCTACACGCCAAGTTGATCTGTCAGACGTATAGCGATCTCTTGAAAGCCACGCTCGGCGGCGTAAAAATGCTTTCGACCGGATCGCTTTCGATCGGTCGGTTTCGTCTCGGTAAGGGTCTCGAAACAATTAGAGATGTTCGGAGTCGCCACCAAGAATTTTTGGGATGCTTGGAACCCGTTCGAATCCACTTTATACCTCGGTCAAATGAAGCACAAAGCAGTGTTTGACATAGGTACTAAAGATAATAAATCGCCCCTCTTTAGCATCCTATCTCTAGAATGACTCTCGTACGCCATGGATAAGGTCGTCCAATATCCAAAGTTCTGAGTAAGAGGTGAAGGTACGTATTGGGAAGCCCTTTAATCAGACATCCAATCCCGCCCGCGTAGCGCCTCTTCGATCGATCTTGGTTGGTTGAATGTAAAAGTTGAGAAAACGGTTTAAATGCTTGAATGCGCATCCAATAATTAAAACCTAACATGTGAGAGCTTTCTAAGTCGGTTGATTTAATCCAAGTATCAAGTATAAGATGTCGAGTTGGATTTATGATTGATTTGCATGCAAGACGGAAATTAAACATCCATTCACCGTATTAGGTTTATGTTGCATAACGTGATCCATTTATCTTAGTAAGGCGTTTTTTAAATGATTTTCGAATGAGCAAATTAGTCGTCTGATCCGTCCTATATCCGGGTTAACCGGAGTCGGATCGTCCTAGACTAATCTGAAATGGAACAGAATGACCACGCACCAGGCGGCCGGATGAGGCGCGAGCCTATTTGCGATGTAAGGGGGTCTCCCCAGGTTTGAAGATAGGAAAAAATGGCATGTTTAGGCGCGAATCGAGTCAACGGTATAAGACGCATCTTGACCATTGAAAAATGTTTATAAAACGTGTTGAAAAATGGGTATTTGAACCCGTTTTGGTTTGAAAGGGTCGTTTAGACCGTATTTGTTGATTTGAGAAATGAGACTCGAATAATCATCATTATTTTGATGATATTCGGTGTCGGGTTTGACTTGACAGGCTTGACATGAATAGTTTTGAAAATACTTATGAATTAATTGTTTTAAGTTCATTTGAATATAATTAGTCAATACTCATCATCGCATTTAAGTTAAAATCCGACATGGTATGTTGAACCAAGGATGACTTTGTGTTGGTGACTAATACATTTATTTTTGAAATGTAAAGAAATCATGAAAGGCTTTAAAATACCTCCCAAAATGTAAAGAAATGAAATAAAAGGCTATAAAATACCCTTTAAATGTAATTAACCAAATATTATCACCGAAACAGGGATTAAACCAACATGGTATTAAGAACCAAGGGTGAAAAATGTTTTATGGTTAAAACTTGTAAAAAGGAAAAAAAAAGAGTTTGAAAATATTTGAAATGGTAAAAACCGTTTACAAATACGAAAATGAAAATTAAAGGAAAAGAAGAGACCAAACACGGATGGGACTTGAGGTGGGTAGGCTGCTTTAGGCGCGAGCACAGGTGCTACGTAAGTAGCTTTTGCCTCAACCAAAAAGTCCGGTTTTGGCTCATTCTTCCCATGTTTTGGACCATGTTATGCATGATTTAGCATTTTATAGTCATGAAACAAGTAATGACATGATAAAAGAAGGAATTTTACACCCTCATACTTACATGCTTGGTTATGGAGAGAAACCGGCGTAAGTGTATCAACTCGTTTGGTCGGAAAAGACTCGGTTTAAAACCGTTTTAGTAAGTAAAAAGAGTATTTTATTAAGTTTAGTGATGCTGTAGTGGTCGAGATGGTCGGTCAAGTGATTTAATGCACGATGACGGTACCAAACAATGTGTAAGGCTTGTATTTACGATCGGTAGGTCGTAAATACGCGTCAGGTTGTGACTTAGGAAGTCGAGTCTAGAATTTTAAGGGAGAAAGAAGGGGCGGACACTCGCGTAAGTTCTCAAATGGTGGCATTTGAGGGGTATTTATAGGAGAATGAGTGGTTGTGTGAGTTTTGAGCGACGTAGCCACCTGAGCTGCTCAAAGAGGCGCGAGCAATGTAGCATGTCTTCGAGGTGTCTTGTCACTATCACACGAGGAAATCATCATTTGTTCTATCCTAGGATTTGGATGAACATGTTTGTTACTTGAGTATGCAAGATTCCGGGAAATCTTAACATAGAAGCGTTTAAATGGTTTGTTTTTTTTGGGTTTGACTCGGTTTGACTCGTTGTTCGAGTCGGGATTTGAATTTTTAAGTCGGTTTTTGGTCCGGTGTCAGTTTTGACTCTAGTTAGTGTCATTGTGACCCCGTCGTCATGCATTAAATACTCCAAGTACTTTTGAAAAGTTTTGAATTTTCGAAATCGTTTTATGTTTTCTGGCGTAAAGTTGTACACGAACTGTCGATCAAACGCCGCTATTCCAAAGCATGTTGTAGTCCGATAATCATCGGGTGTTTGTTGGAGTCTGAGCAGATAATGGGTATCTACAGAGCCCCCACTTTGACTGAAGCTTGGACAGGACGAAAGTCAAAGTAGAGCCCCCAGGTCAACCAAAGATTGCATCCTGGAGACCCAAGCGACGTCGAGACGGCTCGAAAGGATTCGGGCCAAGGACCTGCCGTCGGGAAGGGCGACGCCAAGGCGGCTCGAGGGTACGAGCCAAGAACCTGTCGTCGGGAACTGTTTAGAGTCTGTCGACTACCCGTACGGGTTGTTTAAAGTCAGTTAGATTACGTACAAAGGCTCGCCAGCCATAGGAAGGAGTCATACCTGAGGCATCTTCGGATATGTCCTTGCGCGTTTGCGGACAAAGGCTCGCCAGCTAGGGTGCATACATTAGGAGGGCTCGCCAGCCGCGGCGCGTAGTAAGACTCGCCAGCCATGGGGCGTATATGAGGAGGGCTCGCCAGCAGCGTTGCGTTGTAAGGTTCGCCAGCCATGGGGCGTACATGAGGAGGGCTCGCCAGCCGTGATGCGATATAAGGCTCGCCAGCCATGGGGCGTATATGAGGAGGGCTCGCCAGCCGCGATGCGTTGTAAGGCTCTCCAGCCATGGGGCGCACATGAGGAGGGCTCACCAGCCGCGATACGTTGTAAGGCTCGCCAGCTGCGTTGTAAGGCTCGCCAGCCATGGGGCGTACATGAGGAGGGCTCTCCAGCCGCAATGCGTTGTAAGGCTCGCCAGCCATGGGGCGTATATGAGGAGTGCTCGCCAGCCGCGATGCGTTGTAAGGCTCGCCAGCCATGGGGCGTATATGAGGAGGGCTCGCCAGCCGCGATGCGTTGTAAGGCTCGCCAGCCATGGGGCAGTCGATTGATCGACCGTGAGAATGGCCGCATTGGATGGGCTTGTTTTGGAAATAGCAGACTCTTGATGCCGCCGTGAAAATAGTGAATTTTGAATTTCACTATCATTGTTTTTGAAATAAGCGGGTTCCGCGAGGAAGCCCCCCTGTTGATATTTTGAAGGAATAGTGAATTTTGAATTTTCACTACTCGTTTTTGAATTTGAAGTGGCGGTTTTAATCGCCGTTTGTTTGAATTTTGAAGGAAATAGCGAGTTTTAAATTTTCGCTATTACGTTCTAAGTGACGGTTTATGTTTCCACTGTTGACATGTGAAGGAAATAGTGAATTTTGAATCTTTACTATTACTTTTGAAGTGACGGTTTATGTTGGCGCCGTTGACATTTGTGGGGAAAATAGTTAAATTTAATTTCCAACCATGATTTTGAAAATGATGGTTTTAATTGCCGTCATTTGAAATTTGAAGAAATAGTGAATTTGAATTTTCACTATTATGTTTGAAAATGACGGTTATAATTACCGTCGTTCAAAATTTGCAGAAATAGTGAATTAAAATTTTCCCTATTATTTTTGGAAAATAACGGTTTTAATTGCCGTCGTTTGAAATTTGGAGGAAAATAGTGAATTTTGATTTCACTATTTGTTTTTGTATTTGAAAAATGACGGTCCTTAATGTCGTCATTGAAAATTTGAAGTTTGTTATGGAAAATTGGGCCAAAGCCCAAAATTTCGCTGAAAAAAAGGCGGGGAACCCCATTGAGGCGAGCAACTTTGGCGAGATAAGGGTGCTTCCCTATTTTTCTGTAAAAGACGTGAGAATTGTTTGCATACTATTCTCATTCCATCGTCTTCAACCTTTCGACAAAACAAACAAAAAACCGCCATTGTTGGGTTCTTGCTTGCTCTCATTCGTGCCATTATCAACAAGTCATCTCAAGGTATGTACTTCCTGTTGAATCCATTTGAATTAGTTGGTCTTTTTGATAGATTGAATTAGGGCGAAATGTTTGCCCTTGAAAATCTATTTGGGCGTTTTTGATTGAGCCCATTTCGAGTGAAATTGATGATTGCATTAGGTTAGAAACCTGTTTAGGAATTGCCTTTTTGAGTGGTAGGAAAATACCCCATAGTATCGGGAATGTATTTTGGTTTGTTGGTGGACCTTGTGTGGGTCTTGAGGTGCCGTTTTTGTTGTGGTGGTTTTGACTCGTCTTTTGCTTGAAAAGAAAGGCGAGTCGTTTTTTTTTTTTGCGTTTTTGTAAATTGTTTTGTTTGGTTGGGTTTGGGCGGGATTGCCCTTGTTCTGCTTAGCAGGTTTTTTTTTTTTTTTGGATTTGTCCATTTTACGCCGTCGTAATGCCGAAATTTCGGCTGACGTTATTTGTTTGCCTTTGGTTGCAGGGGATCATTTGTGACCTACGGGGTCTTTTGTGGAGGCCTTGGAGGAGGAGGATGATCCCGGAGGAGGAGAGACGACTGTTTTTTTGTTACAGGCTTGGTTGTGTTTCTCCCTGGCGGCCTTTGTCCGCCAATGATCGGGTGCGATCGTTGGTCGTTGTCTCCGAGAGGTTTTGATGTCCGATGAGTAGGGTTCAATATGGGCGTGTTATCCCATGTTGCCGCTTTCGATCGTTGTCGAGTTCGTGATTGGGGTCAACATCGGGGTAGCGTCCGTCATCATGGTCCCCTTTTATCCTTGAATTCCGATGATTGGAGGTCAACGTCGGGATAATGTCTTTGAGTTATGATCCTCGGTTGTCGTGTCATCCGAAGTCTGCCAGTATCATTTTCTTTTTGTCATGGAGTAGGAACGCGTGTTACCGTCATGGTAACCACCTGCTGCTTCGTTGCTACTCATTCGTTTCGCGTGTTCCTCCCTTTCTTTTCCGATGGGAAGGATAGGAGTCCTTAGTTTGTTAGGTGGCGGGTAGCCCCCGGTTTGTCGTCTTACGCCAAAACTCGATTTTGGCTCGTTTATCCCATGTTTGGATCATGTTATGCATGTTTTAGCATGTTATAGTTATAAAACAAATGAAGACATGATAAAATAAGGATTTTTACACCCTCATACTTACATGTTTGGTTATGGCGAGAAACCGACGTAAGTGTAACAACTCGTTTGGTCGGAAAAGACTCGGATTAAACCGTTTTGGTAAGTAAAAAGAGTGTTTTATTAAGATTAGTGACGGTGTAGTGGTCGAAGTGGTCGGTCAAGTGATTTACGATGACGTTACCAAACAATGTGTGACTTAAGAAGTCGAGTCGAGAATTTTAAGGGAGAAAAGAGGGGCGGACACTCGCGTAAGTTCTCAAATGGGGGCATTCGAGGGGTATTTATAGGAAAATGAGTGGTTGTGTGAGTTTTGAGCGACGTGGCCACCTGGGCTGCTCAAAGAGGCGCAAGCCACGTCGCGGGTCTTCGAGTTGTCTTGTCGCTTTCACACAAGTGCAATCATGATTTGTTCTATCCTAGGATTTGTAGTCACAAGTTTGGTACTTGACCATTCATGAATTCGGGAAATATTAGTATAGAAGGCTTTGAATGTTTTGTTTTTGGTGGTTGACTCGGTTTGACTCGTTGTTGGAGTCGGGATTTGAATTTTTGAGCCGGTTTTTGGTCCGGTGTCGGTTTTGACTCTAGTTAGTGTCATTGCGACCCCGTCGTCGTGCATTAAACACTCCAGGTACTTTTGAAAAGTTTTGAAATGTTTTATTTTCGAAATCGTTTTAAGTTTTCCGACATAAAGTTGTACCCAAATTGTTGATCAAACGCCGCGATTCCAAAGCATGTTGTACTCCGATAATCGTCGGGTGTTTGTTGGAGTCTCAGCAGATATCGGGTATCTACATTATTTTGCGTGAGGCGGTTTGTATATATGTGTTTTTGGATTGTGGTTCATTTTGTGATTTTTGGCTTTTTTGTGTTGTGTTTCGGAGGAGCGTTGTCAATTAATTCCCCTTTTTGCTTTGCACTAGTTCCTGATATGCATAAACGTGAACACGTAGCAAGCACTTAATTGAAGTTAAAATTTTAAATTTTAAATTTGCAATGACATTTTTGAAAATTCCGTGACAAGTCGTCACGCTTGGACTTCTCAACAGGATTTGATTTGAAAATTGAGCAATTAACTCGTATCTTGAATTAAATTGCATCGGAATTGTTGAAATTTATTTGTGACTCGAAAAATTCAAACTCAAACCGCCAGGGGTGAATTTAGAAAAGATTTTTGCGAGTGTATTTGATTTGATTTTTGTGAGATCAAGACTCGAATTTGTGAGTGGTTGAATTTTTGAGGAAAACCGATGTTGTGTTATCAATTTTTGATTTTTATTTTTTGCTGGGAAAATTGCGAAAAAGCGAAAAAAAATTTGGAATTTCGACTGATATGGAAACGATCCGTCGTGGATCGGGGCGACTAGCTCTTCCCCCTTTAAAAAAAGAAAGAAAAATCCGTATATTTAAAGCTGCGTCATGGAAACCGTGTCGGATTTCGTAAAACTCAAAAGCAAGGAAATGTGAGTGTGAGGAAACAGAAAATGTGCTGGACCATCCCGAAGAGGCGCGAGCATTCCGACGGGAGGTTTGAGGTGTCAGGAGAAAACACAACTTGAAAGGGACAATTTAAGGTGGGAATCCTGAAAACAAGCCCAAAGAGGCGCTAGCAGCTTGGCGATAGAAGCCAGCTCTCCCTTTTTTCTGAAAAACGCGTTGATTATTTTGTATAAATAGGGATGTTTGTGCTTCATTGTTTCATAATCCGAAAAACAAAAACAACTCTACAAAACCTCTCCTTCCTCTTCCACAAAAATATTTCATGGATGCCTTTGAGAATGCGTTGCGACAATGGTGCCGGGATTTGTCGCCTCCCGAGAAGTATCAACTCATTTGCATGGGAGTTGGTCAATTGTTGGTGCTCCGTTAAGTTAAGGTGAATTCCTCATTTTTCGAAGCATGTTCTCGGTTTTGGGATTCGATGTTGGAGCTTGTGTCCTCCACAAATTAGTGTGATAACATTTGTAAATCTCTTACAGGTTCACAAGGGTATACTTCGTATTTTAATCAGTTGATTAACGATTACCTAATAACGGTTGGTTTGCTAGAAAGTTTGACGTTATTATCATACAGATGGCGGTGATCAACTGGTCCCTAAAGGTCACACCTATAGGATGTGTTTGAGAGATGTGGTTATATGGAAATGTAATCACATTGATGCCTTATATGACTAAACAGTTAGTCAATGTGTTGATGAGAAAATTATTTAATGAAGATTAAATAATATTAGTTGAGACGAATTAACTGTCAATTCGTAAATTGAATATAATAAGTTATATTTAATTAAATGTATGTAATGTTAGCTTGGACGAATTAATATGTTAATTCGTAATTAAATGTAATCGGTTATATTTAATATCAACAAGATGAATGTGTCATAGTGGTAATAGTTAGGGTACTCAAACCAAGAGGTTATAGGTTCGATCCTCACTAGATGACAATTTATATTTAACACATTTATACATTTTTTGCCAAAACCAAAAATAAGAAGATATTACTCCTTATTAATTTTGGTCAGATGGGCCGAATTGAGGAGAAAAAATATCTCCCTCTTTCACCCTAATTTTGGTGACAATAAGAGGAGAGTAGGGTTTTTTTCTTAACCTAATGCTTTTCCCATTCTTGCCTCCATCTCATCAGAAGAAAAACACAAAAACCTAAAAATTAATTAGTTAATTTTTGGATCGATTCTAGCATAATCAAAGGGCATTTCTCATATCGTCTTGGGTGCAACTGATAGGCGAATATCAACATTGATATTGTTCTTAGGCCGTTTTTGCTAGGACCGAAGGTTATTTCTTAATCCTTTACAATTTTGTTTATGCAATTTATTTTATGACTAGTTTCATCATTATAAATTTCGTTATAATCCTTAAAATTAAGGGGATGCATACAGATAAATCCCACAAGTGGTATCAGAGCCAAGGCCACGAATTTTATTTTGGTGATTTTCATAAAATTGGATTAAACAATTTTTAGGGTTTCGAAAAAAAAAGAACAAAAACAACCACGGTTGAAAAATTTTTTTATGCCGATTAAAAATTTTTTTTTGCAGCCGGTGTTTTTTTTCTTGTTTTTTGATGCGATATTTCCGTTTCGATTTTTCATATTGTTGTTTAATCAGTTAATATAAACATATGATAAATTGGTAGTTTTTTTATTTAATGAAGATTAAGTTAAATTGTAAATGAAATCGTCATGTTGATGATATAAAAAATTTGTTTTTGCTATATAGTTTTGGCATATACATTAATCATGTTTCATTAATTCATATGCTAATCTCGTTCTAATAGCATCAATAAACGATTTTTGTTCATCTTAATGTTTTTGCAATTAGGGCATTATGTCAAATGCAAAAGAGTTTTTTTTTTCTGTTACTGTTCACCGTGAACAGTGTATAAAAAAATTGTTTTGGTTTTTATAGAAAAACCGTGAAGATAAAAATTAAAAAAGGGTTTTTTTTGTTTTTGTTTCGGTTTTCAGTAGAAAAATAATAAAAAAAAAATTCAGTTTATTCTTTTTCACGATCAAGCGTAATAAAAAAAAAATCTGTTTTTTTTTTCGGGTTTTGCCGAGACAAATTAAAAAAAGGGAGTCTTTATTTTTGTTTTGTTTTGGCAAATTTATTATTGTGAAGCGGTTCATAATTAATCAATACGTAATTATTTTAAAGAGGTTTAAAATATTGATGGATTAAATTCATATTACAAGTTTAATGTGAATTAAGATTGAAATTAATGTGATTAATTGAGGAATTGTCACTTAATTTGATCAATTAAATAGGTGGTTTGGATAAATTAATCAACATAATTAAGGAATTGTGTCATGTATGTTTAATTTATTTTTAGTTGATGCATTTTTTTTGTTGAATGAATCGTTGAATGAATTTATTTACGTTTTTTTTTGCAATCGGTTGTAATTTGTAATACTTAGTGTGGCCTTAGTCAAATTATGTTTTCGTAATGAAGGAAACATAATTTTTATGTAATTATGAGATCTCGAATCTCCTTTATTTTTCTTTACTTTTTGGGTTTTGAAATTAGAATGTAATAAATAGGTTTATTATGTAAATTTATTTATTGTATTTTTCGAAGAACACTAAAGATGGAGATTGGAGCTCACTCCCGCTACATGGATCAAGATGGAACATCGAGACAAGCATCTCGGGTCCAAGGATGGATTCCAAACTTGTATTTAATGTTCATTTTGATAGGATAGGCCACACTAGGACTTTTTATTGTTTTTACGTTTTTCATTCCTATTGCTTTTCATTCACATGATAGTTTATCCATCATATTCCACCTAAAACCAAACCACCTACTAATATGCATGAAAATTGACACATATAGGTTGTATGTTAGTTTTCATAGACATACAGATGTCACATGTTTATTAAGCCATCATCTAAGTTTAATCATTCACGCATGCTAGATATTTGTTCACTTAAAATGAATTAAAATAAAGTTGATGGGATCTTCCTCTAAAACGGAAATTGAGATTAGTCTTTATAAGGGCAAACAACTATGAATCCCTTTTTCGTCGGTAGGCATAATATGACCCCTTCTACGTTGGGTAAGTAGTTTGTGTTGACTTAGTTTATCTCAACATTATAGTCCGAAGAGTTTCTCGTGATTATGATGGACTAAAGATAGACTTTACAGAAATTTATCGACCAAGAATTCTAACGGTAGAATTAGCTAAAAGGTTAGCTTATCAATTTACAGATAATTGAGTCTTGAGATCATTTATTTAATTCTTGAAGAAGGTCAATTGTATAAATGTCTTGAGTCTTCGCGTTATGACATTAGATCATTAGACTTAAATTAAAATCGATGCACATGCTTATTATTTATTCTTCTTTTCGCAGTGTAGAACACGTTTATTTTACTATTACAACAAAATGTCTGGAAATAACACAATCCAAATGCCTAGTGCCACACTTGGACGCGAGTCCTGGCTGAAAATATTCATGGACCAAATGAATCAGTTCACATGTCTGAAAAACGACGGGTCCAACTTTGCGGATTGGGAGGCAGCACTACGGAATGCTGCCATTGCTGACGGTAAGCTCAAGTACTTAACTGAGCTAATACCGGTAAACCCAAGCCCCAATGCAGGAGTCAACGAGTCACTCGCTTATAGTGACTTCGTTATGGAAGCGGGTGCGATAAAATACGTACTCATCTTTGCAATGGAAACTTATTTGCAGAGACGCTTCATTGCCCATGGTGCGAACAAGATTTTCACCACGCTCACTAACGAGTTCTCAAAAGCACCGAAAATCGTTACATATGAGCAAACCTGTCGCTTCTTTGATGCGATACTCCAGAAGGGCCAACCGGTTAGCCCACACATTCTTCACATGATTGAGAATGTCGAGAAGCTGGAGGCTCTTGATTGCAAAATCAGTGAGATACACTACTACAGATACAGCCTATAACAACGGGTAAAAACCGTTGTAAAATAAAAAAGCGGACGTTGTTAAAGCGGCCGTTGTAGAAGGTATTTACAACGGTTTGCTTATTTATGGAAACCGTTGTCTAAAGTATTCACCACGGTTAAAAGCCGTTGTTGTTGGGTGTGCTCCGTTGTGGAAAGTGTTTCAAAATTTTGGAGGGAATAATATAACAACGGTTGTCGTATGTATAACCGTTGTTATAACTTTCCCTCCAAAATTGTGAAGTCTTTTGACAACGGGTTTATGATACATACCCGTTGCTGAAATTTTTAGTAACAACGGTTTTATGTTTAATACCCGTTGTTGTAATTTTACCTCCAAAATTGTGAAGACTTTAAACAACGGTTTTATGTTTAATACCCGTTGTTGAATATTATGCGCGGGTATTTGTGAATGTCATTCACAACGGTGTTATTTTTATTAACCGTTGTGAAAGGTATTCACAACGGTTTTTTTTTAGTAACCGTCATTATTACATACTCCTAATGTTTTGAAAAAATAAATTTGTTTTATGCCATTCAAAAACCTGCATATGTCAAGAAGAAGATATACCAAAGACCAAAGATAAATCACACTGGTTCATCAGAACTCAATAGATTCAATTCAACCACAACAAGAATGATCATATATATATATATACTTACAAGGAGTTGAATTTACATGAACTAATCATTCCCTAACTTCAACAAAAAATTTACTAATAAGTTGATCTAAACTCTGAGTATCATGCATTTCTAAATATATTCTAAGACGTAGTTGCCCCACATGTCTCTTACCTCGTCTATATCTACACTTGAGTACTGCTCAATCTGTTGTGACGGGTTGATTGCATACTGCGGAAAAAACAAAGAGAAGACATTATGGTATATATAGCAGCAAGCAAGACAACATTAGCGACATCATTGCATGGTATATATATATAGCAGCAAGCAAGACAACATTAGCTCTAATTTAAAAAAAAGTAATAAACACATGTTTAAATTATTACTAACCTTGTCTGGAATAACGAGATATCTTCGCCTAATAATCTCCAACATGAACCGACAAGCGTAGTATCCACATTGTATGTTATCTGGCTGGCGAGGGGCCTATTATTACATAAAAAAAACAGACGAGAGAAGGCTCACATCAGAATCTTCAACTTTAGGTATTGTATTAGTATTAAACACAGATTTTGCACTTAATGTTATTGTATTTGAGCACGTACCCCTGTTATCGTAATAAAATCAGGGCCAACATCAGAATCTTCCGTGGGTTGATCCTGCTCGTTTGCTCTTTTCTTCTTAAAGGCCCTTTTTTTAAAAAATAAAAAAGGAGGCAGAAACTAATTTTTTTAGGGGCAAAAATATGAAAGAACTTTTTTCTATAAATAAAAAATGAAAATGTTATTACAAATAAATCAATATTATAAACTTACATATTAATCAAGTGCTTAAAAGTCTCGCTTGGTTGATTATGTAAAGAGTCCAACCAGAAAACTTTATTCCTTGTCGGCATGATGGTCACTAGCACCCAATGAGTCCTACATCAAGAGACATCATCATTATTAACAAGTACATATATTAGGTATGAAAATGCAATTGTAGGGGGAAACGTAATATTAATTTGTTTATTACCCTTTTTCATTATAAGCGCCAAAAATCGCTTCTTGGTTGTCGCCAATTCTTTGAGCAATATAATCTACCCGTTGTTCGAACGAGAAATCCGGAATAAATAAAGATAAAACATAGGGGCACAGGAATCCGTATAGATCAGATGGAATTTTCTTCTCGGGGATCACTCTCAATTTCAATATCCTACATTATTACGGTATTAATTCCGGTATTTAAAACACTATCTAGTAGTCAGAATATTAGACTATGAAATTATTTATTAAGAAACTTACTTCATCCAAACAAATATGTGTGATACATCAATCTGGTCTAGGCCAGCCCATACGGCTAGCAGATCCCATGATATAAGCGCTTGGCGCTCAGCCCCTAGAATATCCTCCTCGAGCGGAATAATTATCAATTGCTCGGTGGCTATGCGAAGGCCAGCCTCCTCATGCAGTCTCATCATCGTCACCGTTCTTACTTTTTGCATGTAATCCTTCCCTTTATATTTTGTGGAGTTTAAACTCCTAACTTTCAGTCCGGAAAGAATGAGTCTTTGATTTTGTGCTACTACCACCAGCCTACACATGTAGTAGATAATTAAAATAATAAAAAATCCAAAGGTAACATATCCTAATTGGAGTAATAAAAATAAAAGCGTACTTAATTAAATACCTCGTCAACCTGCTCTTTCAATGATGAGGTAGTAGTAGCGAGTAAGACTGGTGGGGACTTAGGCTTATCAGTCTTTTTGTCCCCTACACAAAATTACCATGCTTTTTATAAATACAGACAAAATATAAATAAAGGGAGCGAGGTTTTTAAAAAATGGAGAAGTTAATTAAATACCTCATCAAGTTGTTGTCTCGACGAGGTCGTTGGCATGTCTGTGGACTTAGGCTTATTCGCCAAAGGCGCCTTTTTTGTTCCCTACAAAAAAAAAAAATAACATATAAATTTAACATATAAAAACATTCAACAATTAAAAATGTAACATATATATAAAGGTATTTCTTCTAACCCCAATCGCTTTCCATTTTGCTCAGGTGGCGGAGATATCTTCGCCAAGTAGATGTGAGTATCGGGCCATTGGATGAAACTTCCAAGCGCATCTCCCGAGAATGGTAATGTCGTCACTTAACTGGGACAGACGGTTGAAAGTTTTCATGGCCTGGATTGATTTGTAGTTATCTCTACTATTCTATGATTCGGCAAAAGTTTTTCGCCATGAACTACGCTTTCATTGCTGCAGATTTGTTTTCTACGAGACCCCGGCCAACACGCACATGTGGCTTTTCGATTCTATTAGGGTCAGCAAGAATAACTGGCCTCTTGTTTACGGCCTGAAGAATATACACATACATTATTATATCTTTGCAAAAACGCTTCAAAGATTCAAAGATTTTGCAAAAACGCTTTCGTCTCGAGGCCGATTTTTGCACAAACTTCAGCATTCATATAAATTTAACTAATTAAACACTTCATGCATACCTTACTGAAAACAGGGAACTGACTTGAAGGGGATGTATGCTGTTTTCCATCAGCCGTCTTCTCAAGTTGCATCTCCTTTTCAGACCCATTATTTACCTAATAAAATTAACCATGTCAGAAGTTGGCAGTGAACACACCCCCTGATCTTACCCAAAAAAAAAAAAAAGAAAAATAAGGAAGTATTAGGTACCTGATCGGCTTTAGTTGTTACAACTTCAGAAGCATTATTAGGTACCTGATCTTTCTGAATCTCGTTGACCGATACTTCCTTCTCATGTATTGCCAAGGTAGTAGCGGCCTCTTCACCAATCTGTTGTACCTTATTATTACCCCCTTTAGAAATGACATCCTCCATCATCTTCACTTCTTCTTCGAAAGCTTACCTCCAGAGATTCAGCTTTAGTAGTACGGATGCCATTAATCAAAGTCGCTTGCCAAGAATGTAATGTGTCGCAATTTTATCCCAACAATAACATGTGAATTGAATTTAAATGAAAATAATAGAATAAATGTTACCATGTCAGCGTTCTGAGACTTAGTCTTCCTTTTCTTCTTTATCTGGGCAGTTTTCCCATAATATTTCGTTACTCCAACCTGTAACGGGACGCCCCTCAAACGACCTGGATGTTCGGGTCGGCCGATCGCTCTAGCAAGAACGTCATTACGACCATTGGGAGTGAATTTCCCTTCTTCTACCTCTTTCAATACGTTATCCTATAATATATTAAATAAACTTCAAATTATATTTGTGACTAAAATAATAAAGTTAGTAATGAACTCGTCTTAATAAAATAATGCTTACTATGTTGGCCAAAACTTCCTCATCATATTTGTCATGCGACGATCGGGATCCTTTAGGCGTGTGCCCATGTTTATAAGTTACATGCCGATCCACCTCTTTCACTCCCTTTGCCACCCACACATTAACATGGTAACATTTATACACGTAAATGTGTATCAATGCAAGTCCAAGTGTGATTAAAAAATAAAGTCTCACAGGGCAATAATGCATGCTACTTACGAGGTCCTCTTCTATCTTTCAGAACCGCCTCGAGAACCATAGAATTTCCCCTTCTTGCATGAAATGTTAGCACGATTTCTTTTGCTAACGGCCTTCAAATAATTATATAAAAGCGCAAGTAGATGAGATAATAAAAAGATTATATAAAGGACTCATTAATTAAAAAATTGATAGGTAAATCGTTAAAAGGCGAGGATATTTAACCCGAAAGTTCTCGTAGTTCTCATCTTTTTGAAAAGATCCCATTCTTCCTGCTTGATGGTGGGACACTTGTTTTCCGGTGGGCTCTTACGCATCTCCCCCGTTGCCTTGTCCACATACAACCAATCCCTAGCAACGCCACACTTCCACTGCCTGTGGACATCCGCTGCCTTATGCATTAAATACTCATCATGGCTTATATCGGGTATAATAAAGCCTTCCTTTATACGAGCCAAGTATAACTCCGCCAATTTTGGATTCAAAGTTCTAACATCATCTAAATGGATAGGCACAAACTGTCTTGTGCAAGCACCAATCCAACTGGAGAAAAGACCCGCATTTGGACCAGTAGGGAAACCCTTCTCACTCCATGTTATTTCGAACGGCTGTTTAGCGGCTATAGCTGCAAGGACTTTCTTGCACTTCGTAGCACCCCTCTCACCAGGCTTATTATCACCAGGCTCATTATTCTTTTGACTTCTTTTACGTTTTCACCCATGATAATCCTAAAACCCAAATATGAATGATATAGCTGGAAATGAACAACTTAACAACGTACATGCAGAGTATTATCTAAAACCCTAAACCCTAATAGGAATGAAAATTTAAAACAACAGATTGAGCTTCTAAAATCCTAAACCCTGATAAGAGGAGTAAAGTAGATGATGCGGGATGATAAAGATAACAAAGAAGACGAAAAACAAACAGATGCATGAAAAAGAAACAAGATGATCGTCCTAAAACCCTAATGACGAAACACAAAATTAAAGTGAACATACCTGTTGATGATGATGATAAAGAGAACGAGCAGGATGATAAGGGAAGGCAACGGAATCTGGGCTTGGAAATCTGGGCGGCGGGCCGCGACGAAATGTAAAAAGCGAGGAAGAGAGAAGAATTAACTCAGGATACCAACGGTTAAACTAATAATAATGTTGTGTGTGTTTGTGTATGGCATGCTGTATGGGTTTCTATATTAGTTTTTTATTAAGACAAACTATTGACAACGGGTGCTCAAATAAGAACCGTTGTTATATGTTAATAACAACGGGTCAATAAAAGTCAACCGTTGTCAAAACTTTATTACAACGGTTAAAATATACCCGTTGTAATATATTTTCACCAAATTTGCGCCAAAATGAAATATGTCAAAAAAATAATTGACAACGGGTAGAGGTACTACACCCGTTGTTGAAAGTATTAACAACGGGTAATTTCAATATAACCGTTGTTATTGTTGAACCTCTTTTTTTTTTTTTAAAAATTATCGTAATTCCATTACAGGTCAAACTCGTAACAATACATACTTTAACATTATTCAAGAATTTCAACACCAAAGATCCACATCTAAAAATAAGATCAAGAAAATAAGACAACACCAAAGATGCATGCATACTTTGTCCCGATGAACTATTCTCGGGATCGGGGCGTTTCTTGGATGTCATAGTTTCTTCGTTAACCCAAATACCTTCACCATGGTCATCACGCATATAGATGCTTTCAGTGTCCTCATGATCGGTGTCAACATCGTCGAAATAAGATACAGTGGTAGACTGATCCATTCCCTCAAAAACGACATCCCGATCATCATCACCATTATCGGATGGACTACTCCTTCTTTTCCTTATAGACAAGACAACAGCACCACTTCTTATCCATAGGATCGGTGACATAGAACACTTGTTTAGCTTGGGATGCCATTATGAAAGGATCATCCTTATTATTGCCAACCTTACCCGGATTGACCAACGTAAATCCCATCTTATCCTTTCGGACACAATGGATGTTGTTATCAACCCAATTACATCGAAACAAAGGCATTGTGAAATCAATGTAATCTAGTACCAATATTTCTTGAATAACACCATAATAAAGGCATTTTCCCCAAATAGGCTTTTTATCTTTTGAAGTAGCAAAGTGCATTGCCTCAAATTCAGAACTCACACCACTATTTTACATTGTGCTCACCTCATCTTGCTCATGGGGTGTAAAAAGTATATCCATTAATGGCAAAACTGTTGTAAAAGGTGACCCTGGCATTTGGACCTAAACCAAGACGTAGTAACCTAGGAGAGATGTCATCACCAGTTTGAGCAAAGACACCGTAAGACAATATTCCTAAACCACTCTCGAAACGTCTTCGTATGCTCGTTCGCAATCCACTTCTCGGTCTTGTTTTGGTGATCGTATTTGAGCTCATCTTTGTGTTGTTGAATATAAGGTTGCACCTCATCTTCGTTGTTTAGCACATACATGTGTGCTAAATGCAACATTTCACGTGTCACAATTTTTTCAACCCGGCCCCTAATACCTTTTCCGGTCATCCAGTCACTATGACGATTCTTAGGAACGCCAATCAACTCCTTCGGGGAGAGATGAGCGTAACAATATGAAAGAGCTTCGTCTAAAATAGCGCGTTCAGCAATACAACCTTCCGGACGATACCGATTAGATGTATAGTCCTTGTAGACTTTCATCAATCTTTCGAAAGGATACTGGTATCTCAAGTACACGGGCCCAAGGTACAAAATCTCCCTAACCAAGTGAATGGTCAGATGAATCATGATAGTGAAGAAAGAGGGTGGAAAATACATTTCCAACTGACAAAGAGAGGTTACAACGAGGTCCTGCAATGAATCCGCGTCATCGGGATCGATGACTTTCTCGCATATGGATTGGAAGAAGAGACAGAATCTAGTTATAGCATATCTTACCTTTTCAGGTAAAATGGAACGAATAGCCACAGGTAGTAATTGTTGCATCAAAGTGTGACAATCATGTGACTTTAACCCAGTGAGTTTTAGGTCTTGCATCGACACTAGGCTTTTGATGTTCGACGAATAACCATGTGGCACTTTAATTCCATTCAAGCATGCACAGAACTCTTTTCTCTCATTCCGTGAAAGGGTAAAAGCTGCTGGCGGTAAAAATGTACGATTACCTCTCTTCTGTGGTGCCAACTCTAGCCTAATACCCATCATTTTCATATCTTCCCTATCTGCGGCGTTATCCTTTGTTTTACCAGGAACATTCAGAAGGGTATTGATAATATTATCACGGACATTTTTCTCAATGTGCATGAAATCGAGGCAATGCCTCGACCTCCAGTGTCAGCCAATATGGAAGTTTATCAAAAAATATGGATCTTTTCTTATACCCACGAGTAGACAATTTAGAGCCGCTCTTCTTCCCATAATCTATCTCAATATGCTTTACTTTCTGATAAACTTCATGCCCACTCAAAATTCTAGGAGGTTGACGAAGTTCTTGTCTTCCATTGAATGCTTTCTGCATCTTGCGATAACAATGGTCATGAGACAAGAACCTCCTATTTCCCATATACACATACTTACGAGAAGACTTCAAGTATTCAGACTCGATATTCTCCCCACACAATGGACAAGCCTCTTTCCCATGAACTGTGTGCCCAGAAAGGTCGCCATAAGCCGGATAGTCAGTTATTGTACACAATAACATCGCTCTCAAATTGAAAGTTTCGTTCTTATATGCATCAAATACTTCTATCCCACTATCCCACAACAATCGCAAATCATCTAGAAGAGGTTCCAAATATACATCTATATCATTTCCAGGTTGTTTAGGGCCATAAATTAACAACGACAACATCAAATACTTTCTTTTCATGCACACATATGGAGGTAAGTTATAAATAGCCAACACTACTGGCCAAGTACTATGTTGGCTACTCATGTTTCCGTGTGGGTTCATTCCATCAGTGGACAGCGCTAGACGTAAGTTTCTAGGTTCATTGCCGAACTCGGGATACTTAGCGTCGAATGATTTCCATTGCTTACCATCTGCCGGGTGTCTTAGCTTTCCATCATTTATTCTTTCTGTTTCATGCCAAGTTAACATTTTTGCATCATCGGGATTCGCATAAATCCTTATGACTCTTGGTATCAATGGAAAATACCACAACACCTTAGCGGGGATCCCTTCCTTATCCTTATAACGCCACTCCAAACATTTAGGGCAATTGGTTAAGTTTTGATATAATTTCCTATACAATATGCAATCATTTGGACATGCATGTATTTTCTCATATTTCATACCCACTCCTCTTATTAGTTTTTTCGCCTCATATGTCTTAACAGGTAGAACATTACCATCAGGAAGCAACTCCTTTATCAAGGCTAAAAACTAGTGAAACACGTGTCACTCACCCCATTTGCCCCCTTGATATTATACAACTTCACCACAGTAAAATGACATTTTTGTGAACTTACAACCAGGATACGAGAGGTGCTTCGACTCACACAACTTCTCATACATGTTGTTAAGGTCATCCCAATTACTAGTGTCATCACCTACATCTTCAAAAGCAATGGACTCATCATCATTCTCTTCATTATCTATAGACCCAACATTCAACTTCTCTACTTCCAACTCTTCCAACTCAAAAACTCGGCAAACTCAGGATCATCGGTTAGCCTTTCGTGTACCTCAACATCATCTTCTTCAGAGTTATTCTCTTCCTCTAATGATTCCCCATGAAAAATCCAAAGTGTATAGGATCGAATAAATCTCCACTTTTCTAGGTGTATTTTAACGTCCATAAAAGCCATATAGCTAATATTACCACATCTTTCACAAGGACATGCAATACTAGAAGAACCTTTCAAATTGTTCTAAACGAATTCATAAAATTCAGCTAAACCATCCTTGTAGGTGCGGTCACTCATATTTGCATCAATCATCCAAGTTCGAGTCATTATTCTACATTCGTAATAATAGGCAACTAATTCGGAAAATACAATAATAGGCAAACAAATAAACGAAATTCGGAAAGCAATTAAGCTAAATTATCAACAAATTAGATAATAACCCAAAAAATCCTATATCTAGTTATAAGCGTTGCTAAGAAACATATATATACCTGATTGATAAACACGCGCGATGAGGGAGAGAAGACGTGACAACGTGATGGCGGAGATGAAGACAGAGAGACGATCGGGGAGGAATGGAGGATGATATAGTAGCGATATTAGCTTGTGTTTATGTTTGTAGCGTATAGCAGAATAAAGCAATATGTTGTTCTTAAGATTTTCATAATATTAATAACAACGGTTATTGAGTCTACAACCGTTGTTAAAAAGTATTAAAAACGGGTTCTAATATAACCGTTGTGATTACTTTTCACTAATTTGGCGCCAAACCATTAACAACGGTTAAAATTTAACCGTTGTTATTAGTTTTTTCATTAACAACGGTTGTTTAAGTATGACCCGTTGTTAAAACAAATAACAACGGCTAACAACACATAACCGTTGTAATTAAGTTTGGTAAAATTCGCGGAATAAATTCTACAACGTGTTTTGATCATTTTCGTGAATAAGCGTTGTTAAAGGGCCGTTGTGGTTGCCTGTATTTGTAGTAGTGAGAGCATTGTCGTTGACCAAATGCTTCATTCTCTTCATGATGGTTTTGCCCTTTTCAGGGCGAACTACTACATGAATGACTTGAAAAAGAGTCCTCATGAGCAACACTCCCTTCTCGTACATACCGAGAAGGATATGAAATTGAGTGGGAGCATGAAGCAGGATGTTCTCACGATTTCCAACAAGGGTAAAGGTAAGGGCAAGGCTCATGGCGACCTAGCTGTAGGTAAGCCAAAGTTTAAAAAGCCAGGAAACGGTAAGAGTGGGCCCGGTGAGACTAGTGGCTCACAGGGCAAGGCAAAGAGCAAGGGCGGTGATATTGAGTGCCACCATTGTCACAAGACTGGACATTGGGGGAGGAACTGTCCCGTCTACCGTGAGGACATCAAAGCAGGCCGCGTCGTTCCTGTTGGTATGTCATCTTATATTCATATGATTGAGATTAACCATGTAAGTTTCGGAACTTGGGTACTTGATACTGGTTGTGGTTCTCATCTGTGTAATCATTTCAAGGGCCTAAAGAACATCATACCTCTCGAAAAAGGTGATGTGGACCTGCGAGTCGGGAATGGAGCACGAGTTGTTGCTGTCTCGAAGGGAACATATGTAATCCAACTCCCTAGTGGTTTTGAGTTATTTTTAAATAACTGTTACTATGTACCCAGTTTGTCTAAGAACATTATTTCTGTTTCCGTACTTGCTAAAAACGGTTTTGCATTTTCAATAAAGGATAATAGCTGTATTTTCTCTTTCAATGAAATGATTTATGGCAAAGCAGTTTCCATGAATGGAATTTACATCTTAGATCAAACCACGGAAGTATTACACATGAATAATAAGAAATTAAAGGTTGGTGACAAAGATCAAACCTATCTATGGCATTATCGAATGGGACACATAAATGAGAAACGCGTAAAGAAACTCGTCGATAATGGGACTATTCCCGCATTCTATTTTTCTACATATGGCACGTGTGAATCATGTCTCATTGGCAAAATGACTCGAATTTCCTTCAAAGGTGTTAGAATGCGCGCTAGTGACCTATTAGGACTCATACATACTGATGTTTGTGGACCTATGTCAATTACCGCTAGAGATGGCTATAGATATTTTATCACTTTCACGGACGATTTGAGTAGATACGGATATGTCTACTTAATGAAGCATAAAAGTGAGTCCTTTGAGAAATTCAAGGAATACCGCAACGGGTTGAGAACCAACTGGGTAGAAAGGTTAAAGCACTTCGTTCAGATCGGGGTGGCGAATATCTTTCAAATGAGTTTGATCAACACCTTAAAGACTGTGGAATCGTTCTACAGTTAACTCCACCTGGAACACCACAATTAAATGGTGTGTCCGAACGGAGAAATCGAAACTTACTTTATATGGTTCGATCCATGATGAGTCACACGGTAGTGCCTGATTCATTATGGGGTTTTGCTCTTTTGTCAGCTGCTCTTATACTTAACCGAAGTCCGACTAAAGTTGTCGACAAGACTCCATATGAAATGTGGAAGGGAACGGTCCCTAACTTGTCCTTTATTCGGGTTTGGGGCTGCGAGGCTTATGTCAAGTGGAGACACGAGGATAAGCTCGGCCCGCGATCGGTCAAGACATACTTTATAGGTTATCCAAAAGGAACATTTGAACATTACTTCTATTCGCCTACCGAACATCGAGTTTTTGTTGCGGCTAGTGCGACGTTCTTAGAGAAAGAATTTCTCGAGAACAAGACGAGTAATAGAACCTTCGAGCTGTCGGAGATTCAAGAACCAACAACCGAGGAACGGATGGAGGAAGTTTTTCTTCCAACTACTGATACGGTTAATATTCCTGAGGAACCTAGGAGGTCGGATAGAGTCTCTCATCCTTCGGACAGATACATTGGTATGGTCGAGGAGAATGACGTTTTAATCCTAGAGAGTAATGAACCTGCTACCTATAAAGGTGCTATGGCCTGTTCCGACTCAAAGCTATGGCTCGAAGCCATGCAATCCGAGATGGACTCCATGTATGAGAATGACGTATGGGATCTAGTTGATTTACCTAATAAGGTAAAACCTCTACAGTACAAATGGCATTACAAAATAAAGCGTTCTGTAGACGCGCAACCAGATACCTATAAGGCACGACTAGTGGCAAAAGGTTTCACTCAAGTGCATGGATTTCATTATGATGAGATTTTTGCACCTGTAGTCATGCTACGTTCCATTCGGATAATCTTAGCGATTGCCGCTTTTCATGATTATGAAATTTGGCAAATGGATGTGAAAACCGCCTTCTTAAACGGTTATTTGGAGGAAGAGTTGTACATGGTGCAACCCGAAGGTTTCATAGATCCTGAACATCCTAAGAAAGTATGCAAGCTTAAGCGTTCCATTTATGGACTTAAGCAAGCTTCTCGGAGTTGGAATCATCGTTTCGACGAGGTGATAAAAGAGTATGGTTTCACTCGATCGGTCGAAGAACCATGCTTATATATCAAGTCGAGTGGGAGCAAGATTGTATTCTTGATATTGTATGTCGATGACATACTCCTGATTAGGAATGACATTCCTCTCCTATCTTCGGTTAAAGAATGGTTGAAGAACCATTTCCAGATGAAAGATCTGGGTGAGGCACAACGCATTTTGGGAATCCGTATCTACCGAGATAGATCACGACGGACGTTATCACTTAGTCAGGAGTCTTATTTGGATAAGATTCTTGAGAAGTTCAGCATGACCAACTCCAAGAAGGGGAACCTTCCAATGACTTCGGGATGCGATTGAGCAAGTCTCGATCACCCACGACGCTGAAGGGATTGAGCGCATGAGTCGTGTTCCTTATGCATCTGCAATAGGATCAATCATGTATGCCATGATATGCACACGTCCAGACGTGGCATATGCATTGAGTATGACGAGTCGGTACCAAAAGAATCCAGGTGAAACACACTGGATAGCTGTTAAAAATATCCTCAAGTACTTACGGAGGACTAAGGATAGGGTATTGACTTATGGAGGCGATTCTAAGCTATGCGCAATCGGTTACACAGATGCTAGCTTCCAAACGGATCGAGATGTTCGGGTATGCGCAATGGTGCTACACTATACTTCTTTGGTCTTGATGTTCGGGTAGGCGAAACATCCAAATCGAGCACATTTGCAAACTCAACAAAAATCATCATCCTTGTTACATTTTCCAATCTAAATTCTATGCAAATCGTTTTGTTCAAAGTTGTGATCTTTAAGAAACTTAAGAACTCAAGAACAAGAGGTCGGTAGGTTTTCTCATGCAAGTGAAACAAGGTAGAAAGACCGAACAACTCAAAAAGGGCTTCTGTTTGATGGTATATTCCAAGATTTCTTAATGTTTTATGGCATAAAAATTTGGTAGGAAGAATATTCTTACCAAGTAATCAGTGAAAGACAAGCCTTTGAACATCGTTCGCAAACTCAATGTTGGAAAAATCGTCAAGCTTGGTGAGATCTACAATCTCCTCATGTTCCCTTCTTAGAGTGTTGAGGTGAGAAGTAGATGAGCTTCCCCTCAATCTTGGTCTTATTCTTTCCCTAAATAAAGATCCTCTTAGTCCCATTCTTGGATTGTAGATTTGAAATTTAACTTGTTGAAATATGGGGATGCTCTTTGTAAATTAAATCTTGCTTTTGAATCTTTTTGAAACCCTAGAAATTGGGGGGCTTTGTTTTTGTGGGGTGAGTGAGTGCTTGAGATATGCTTTGGAGTCATAAGAGAGGGGGGTTTTATATTATAAGTGGAACGAAGGACGAGGTGTCACAGATTGTGTGGTGGGGGAGAATTTAAGTCGCGAAAATCTGAATAAAAGACGCAGGGGGACGAGCGGATTCGACATCGGGACGCTCGGATTTCTGGGCATTGGGACGAGCGGATTCCTTACGGGACGCTCGGATTCCTTTCCAAGGAAAAATCCCAGATTTTGAAGTAGCCAGGATGAGCGTATGCTAGTCGGGACGAGCGTCTTCTTGTGTAGTAGGACGAGCGGATTCTATAGGAGACGCTCGGATTCTCTTCCAAATGAGGAATGCCATAAATTTACTCGCTAACGAGATGAGCGGATTCCTGATGCAACGGGCGTCCATATCAAGATGAGCAGATTAGCTCTAGAGACGCTCGGATTTTAGATCGAACAAAACAGTTTGCTTGTCGGCTCTTATAAGACGAGCGAATTCCCAGTCGGACGCTCGGATTCCTTGTTTGGACGGACGTCTTCATCACGGGGCCGCTCGGATTTCTCCTGCTTTTCCTTCTCTTTGATAGAAATGTTTCTCTACACTTGAAAACTAGTTCCTTCATTCATCAAAATGATTAGTGACCCTCCCTCACTTACTCTCATGGCAAGAATCATGTTTATGATAAAAATACAATAAAGTTAAAAGTACAAGTAAAAAGGGTTAGTATATTTACAAGTGGTGGTTTAGGGAGTACTCCACTAAATTCTCCTTTTGATGATCTTTTCACGGATGAGGAGGCCCGAGGTAGGTGACCTTGACCTCTCCAATAAATGCTCCCTCATAATATGGCTTCAATCTTTGGCCATTGACCTTGAATTTGCTTCCATCTTCTGATTTGATCTCAAAGTCTCCATACTTCCCTACCTCGGTGATCACATAAGGACCCATCCATTTAGAGTTCAACATCCCGGGAAAGAGTCGATATTGGGAATTGAGTAGAAGGACTTTATCTCCTTTGTGCAAGGCTTTTTGCTTGATTCTCTTGTCATGAAGCAACTTTGTCCTTTCCTTGTAAATCTTGGCATTCTCATAAGATTGTAGTCGGAATTCTTCCAACTCTTGAATTTGTATCATCCTCTTTTGACCGCTTAATTTGAGATCAAGGTTGAGAGCTTTAATTGCCCAAAAAGCTTTGTACTCTAACTCAATTGGCAAATGGCATGCCTTCCCATAGACAAGTTTGTAAGGGGAAGCTCATATGGGAGTCTTATAGGCCTTCCTATAAGCCCAAAGAGCGTCATCAAGCTTCATGCTCCAATCCTTACGAGTCTTGTTGACAACTTTCTCAAGAATTTGCTTGATCTCTCTATTTGAAACTTCAACTTGACCGCTTGTTTGAGGATGGTATCCTAAACCGGTTCTATGTTTAACACCATATTTGGTGAAAAGGGATGTGAGCTTCTTTTCGTGAAAATACGTTCCTCCATCACTTATGATTGCTCTAGGGACTCCGAATCTTGGGAAGATTATTTTCTTAAAGAGCTTAGTTACCGTTTTTGCATCATCGGTTGGGGTGGCAATTGCCTCCACCCATTTTGAGACATAGTCTACGGCCACAAGGATATATTTGTTCCCTTTGGATGTCACAAACGGCCCTTGGTAATCGATCCCCCAAACGTCGAAGATCTCCACCTCTAGTATGCCTCTTTTGTGGCATTTCATTCCTCCAAGAGATATTCCCCGTCCTTTGACAAGCATCAAAATGAAGGATGAATTCCCTTGCATCTTGGAACATCGTAGGCCAAAAGAAACCCGATTGAAGAATTTTTGCAATGGTTCTCCTTGCTCCATGGTGTCCACCGTAAGGGGATGAGTGAAATCCTTCTAAAACTCCTTGAATTTCCCATTGAGGGATGCACCTTCGGTAGAGCCCATCACTACACTCCTTGTAAAGATTTGCGTCATCCCAAAAGTACCTCTTTACTTCGAATAAGATCCTCTTCCTTTGGTTGTATTTTAAGTTTGGAGGGAGTACTCTTCCAACAATATAGTTGGCATAATCGGCAAACCATGGGGTGATATGTCTCTCAAGTTGTGTTTGAATGGCCATTAAGATATCATCGGGGAAAGAGTCATTGATCGGTGTTTCTCCTTCTTCATCATGAAACCGGATTCTTGACAACTGATCCGCCACTACATTTTCGTCTCCTTTCTTATCTCTTATTTCCAAGTCGAATTCTTGAAGAAGCAAAATCCATCTCAACAACCTTGGTTTTGCCTCTTTCTTTATCAAGAGATGTCGAAGAGCACGGTGATCCGAAAAGACAATCACTTTGGATCCAAGTAAATAGGAACGGAATTTGTCCAAAGTATAGACAATGGCAAGGAGCTCTTTCTAGGTGGTATCATAGTTCACTTGGGAAGAATCAAGAGTCTTGCTTATATAGTATATAGCATGTAAAGCCCTTCCTACCCGTTGGCCAAGAACCGCTCCAAAGGCGTAGTTACTAGCATCACACATAATCTCGAACGGTAGTTCCCAATTTCGTGGTTGAATGATCGGTGCCGAGATTAGTGCTTCCTTGATTCTATTAAAGGCTTCAACACACTCATTAGTAAAATGGAATGGGCATCTTTAAGTAAGAGTTGAGTGAGGGGTTTCGCGATTTTTGAGAAATCTGTTATAAAACGGCGATAGAAACCCGCGTGACCGAGAAAACTTCTCACCCCTTTAACATTTACGGGAGGTGGGAGTATCTCTATCACCTCAACCTTAGCTTTATCGAGCTCGATGCCCTTTTCCGAGATTAAATTACCCAAAACAATTCCTTCATTGACCATGAAGTGACACTTTTCCCAATTTAAAACGAGACTAACATCTTCACATTTTTGCAATACAAGAGAAAGATTATGAAAGCATGAGTCAAAGTCTTTTCCATAAACGCTAAAATCATCCATAAAAACTTCCATTATGGTCTCTAGGTAGTCAGAGAAGACACTCATCATGCATCTTTGGAAAGTAGCGGGGGCATTACACAAGCCAAAAGGCATTCTCCTATATGCAAAAGTACCATAAGGGCATGTGAAGGTGGTCTTCTGTTGGTCATCCGGGTGTATAAGGATTTGAAAAAATCCCGAATACCCGTTGATACGTGTCTAAAATATGATGTTTTACACCCTGTTTTACACGCATTTCAGAGCTCAAATGTGTAGTTTATTCTACTATATTCCCCTTTTCCGTCTACTTTCGTGTTTTTGTGTAATATTGCAGAAATGTGAAGAATTCAGCGGAAATCGAGCCGAATCCGTCCCCGAGTACTAGGCATAGGACCTGACGTGAAGTAAAGACTCGGGAAGCGAACTTGGTTCGCGTTTCAAGGCCTAAAAGATAGCAAAAGCATGGTTGCGTACAAGCTGCAAAGCTAAAACAAGCGAAGAAGTGCTTCTCGACAGTGCAGCCTTATTCAGATGGCTATATCTCTAGTTATAGAGCAGATAATCGAGTAACTCCAATTAGAGGTGAAAGCTTATCCTCTTAGCTTTCTAACGCCGCATAGAACACCTGATTTGACCAAGTAACGAAGAAATGGCAGCTGTTTTAAGATCGATGCGCGCTGCAGAATTCGTCAGAATGCATTACTGTACAACACCCTTGGTCGATCGACTGGTATCAGGGGTCTATCGACTAGTCTCAGTGGTCGATCGACCACTCCACGACTCTGACGCGTAAATTAAAATTAGAATTCTGAAGCCCACTTGTAATTAGGTTTAGGAATAAGTTACGGGACTTCTCTATAAAAACAAAACATCATTCATCAGTTTGAGGAGGTCTCTCTCGCATGAGAGAAGAACAGTAGATTGGTTTACAATAATTCGATACTTTACATTCATAGCTTTAGCATTCTTAATAAAGTTCCTTGCTTCCGGATCTTATTTATCCTTCCTTTATTTTCGGTAATTCTTGTTCTTTAATTTACAGTTTACCTTTATTTGCTTCATTTAGTCTAGAAATTGCTAGTTAGATCCCGAAACCTCAATTGCTTTATTGCGTTATTATTCCTTTTAATCATGTTTTCCTTATTAGTTTTTATCAAATTCGTTGTTGTTATTATCATTCACATGAGTAGCTAAGTACCCTTTGCTAAGATGTAGGGGAGTTTTAGCGTAGATGGCGTAGAATAGGTGACCCCGAATTAGGGCATGTTCGATCGACTGGCTTAACTGGTCGATCGACTATCTCGTGTGGTCGGTCGACTGAGATAGTTGGTCGATCGACCAGATCCGTGTCTGATTAGCATCGTTTGATTCGTTAAGTGCAATATTTAACAATGAGACCGAGAGGAGACTTGTTAGATGCTTAGTTTTGACCAACCCGTAGATCGAGAGATAGGGGTGGGCATTAATTAACGAATTAAGACGACTAAATTGCTAAGATCAAAAGATAAGTAATTTGGGCTTTAGGAATCACTTTTCAGGGCGAGAGCTAGTATTAATGAGACCTAGGGACTAGTAGCATAGGCCGAACGGAGCTACTAGTTAACTTGGACCGAGAGGACATGTTATACCCATCCTACACGACTGTATTTCGGACTTACCTAGGATTATGTGCCATCACAGCTATAGTGAACCGACCGTCTTAGCTCCTTTTTATCATTTGTTTACACCTATTTTTATTACTTGCTTATTTGTTTTTACATTTAGACTTAGTTATAATTCAATCAAAACCCCCCTTTCCCTTTAGACTAAATATAAACAGATGAATCTTATAATGCCTCCCTGCGAATCGACCCTGCTTACCGCTAACTTCTGTTAGTAGTAAATAGGTTTATAAATTTTATTTTTGATACTAAACGACGGTATCAAATTTTGGCGTTGTTGCCGGGGAGGCAGCGTAGTTTTATCTGTTTTTATTTAGTTTATTTCCTATCTCAAGGAGCTTCGGTTCCTTGAGACCATTCTCATGTCGTTCCTTCTAAAATTTCTGCAGGGAGAAGACGAGATTTTTGGTGCTTATTTAGCCAAGTTTTTGGAGTGGCTCGAACCCAGACGGGGAATTCATACTAGACTCCAACTATGCTGGACTATCATCCATGGAGTGAATGACCCTACGCATGCATACCTTGAATCTATTGGTAAGTGGGATTTCGAAGGAGTCCCCGTGAATGAGGTATTAGAATTTTTGATTGGTTTGTTCTTTGACTCGTAAACCCGACTTTTCTGTTCATGTTAACTTGAATGAGGGGGTGGGTGAGACCTTAGAAACCAATCTAGGAAATGCTGACGGAGACATAGAGGAGACCACTAGCGTGGTTGACAATCCTTTTATGAGGATAGTCAACAAACCCTTTATGATTCTTACACAGATAGTGAGGATGATTTGGAGGCTCTCTTTGACAATCTCCATCTTGACGAGTCTAGCGATGCGGAGAGTGAGGAGGTAGATTTAGACAGTCTTGAGGTCAAATGGGATACTTATGATGATATAGATAATGAGCCTATTTTAGGAGACCCCATTGACCCATTTGACTTTACATCCCCATGCATTTGGGACGATTATCCACCTTCACCTTTAGCGGACCGACTCCTTCACCTCACAGGTCCTTACCCGTCCGAGCATTTAAATTCTACTCGCATTGTTTTTGGGTTGAATGCTACAGAGCTCCTTTATTTACCACCTGCGGTTAATTTGAGCTTCTATATTCCGCCCTTAGGCCGGAGGGAGAAATAATTTTGTGAATGCTTTTAGAAGTCATCATAGGAAATTTGTTAGGCTTAAATGTTATTATATTTTACTTTCCTATGCTATTGCTTTGTCTTATGGTGCTACTTACGCTTTTTGTGTAGCACATGCGCAGCTATTTGACAAAGTTCTTTGCGAGCTTTGAGCTGCTTTGATTGGGCTCAATTAGAGTAGTTGGCTGAAGAAAAAGAGGTCGAGCGGGACCTGACCGAAACCAGCGCTAGCCGGTAGGCAACCCGGAGTGTGATTTTTGTTATCTTGCGAATAAGCTTTGTTTTAAAACTCTTTAGACTTTACAATTGGGTTTTGCGCAATTTTGGGCGGGTTATTATGTGGATTTGCAGATTCATAGACCATATTAGCTCAATTTATTGAGCTAATTCGAAGAAATCAGAAACTTACAGTAGGTATCTCAGTCGATCGACTGGCCTGTGTGGTCGATCGACTGTGCCGCGACTGCAGGGGCTTCTTCTCGTCACCCTGGTCGATCGATCCGTAGGTTATGGTCGATCGACCGCCTTCGCTTGTTGTACTGTTCACGACCATTCCCTGCTTTGTGTTTGGTCGATTTGCGGAGTTGAGGGAGTCTTTTCTCCACTTTATTTTCCGATTCATTTCTGTTTTCTTCCGTTTTTCTTATTTTGCACATAATTTTGCGTTTCGTAAATGCTTTTTTTCGAATTACGCGTGATGCTTTTGTTTCTTTTCGGTACCTATGGTAGCACTATCGCTCTCTTGAAACCTCCTAGCTCACGCCGGTTTGGGAGGTTTCCTTTTTCTGCGCTTAAAGTCTTGTGAGTTTCCGAATCACCCCTTCATTGTCTTGCTTAGTTAGTTATCGCAACCCCCCATTTCCTTTCGCTTCTTTTTACATGATTTTGAACAATGGGGACATTGTGTGATTTGGTTTGGGGAAGGGTTTTGCGTTGCATTCATTCTGTTTTGCATTCACATTTAATTTTCGTCTTGCATTGCTTATTTCATTTCCTATATATATACAAAAATTCAAAAAAATTCAAAAATTTCAAAACAAAAAAAAAATACAAAAAAATCACGTTTATTTTAGCATATAGATTGAGTCGGAACGGTAGTATTTTAATGATGACATTGCATTTTCAGCTGTTTATGCCTAAGTCGTGCTTACTTGACATGTTATTAGTAGAATCACATATGCATACCTACGAGTTTTTGTTAAAATATTTGCTGGATTATAGACTTGACCTGAAATTTTGGCAACCTACTTATAATTTCTAAGGATTAGAGCTCATATAACTTGTGTCATTTGTGACCGGTTTCATGTAGGATTGTGAGTAGTTACTTCTTGCATATCATTTATGATTAATTTGCACATTTATGAAATTCAATTGTTTTTTGCCTGCATACATTCGGGTTAGTGGTTGGTGTCACATGCAGGGAGGTGCTTACAATTTCCCCTTTATTTCATTTTTACCCATTGAACTCCACATTAGCCAAATTTGCCTGTTGACCCTTAGCTACATCCAAATTTAGCCTGCCTTTTCAAGCTAGTATAATGTATGCTTTTGCGGTATATAATTTATTGTGCCAAGTTTGGTCTGTATTGCGTTACTTGGAGATAGTAGAAAAGAAAGAAGGAGGATGAAAAGAAAAGAATTGGAAAATGAAAAAAAAACAAAGAAAGAGAAAAAAAAGGTTGAGAAAAATTCGAAAAAAAAAAGAGAACAAATGGTGAAAGAAAGAAACCGTGAAAGGAAAAGATGTTGTTTGTAGACGGTTTCACTCCTATGCTTTATTTACATTTATTGAGGAGTATTTTCAGTTCGGTTTGGTGAGTTTTGTGCCAAATGAAGGGCGCATGTGCTTAATCCTATAAGTGAGTTGGAATTGGATGTTATCATATGGTTTTGTTTAGGTACTAGCTTGGGCGCCTATACCTCCACATTTCTATAAATGTTTTGCCTTTTCTCACCCATTGCCTCACTTTACCATATTTTTGTAAGCCCTCGGTGTGACAGACCATGTTTGGTTGGAATGTATGTACGGTAGTTAGAATTGTCTATCATATTAGTTGCATGCATGATTATGTGGGTCGTAGTTTAGGTGAGCGGCTATTTCTCTTCCTCTCTTACATATATATGCTTACCCTTTGCTTCATGAGAGAAGAGTGACCCGTGAGAGTACAATTTTAAAGGTCTTGCAAGGTCGACGGTTCAGCTTTATTTTTAACGACTACATAACTCGTTTGCATGATTCATAAGGCTAATTGATTGTTGATTTTTAGCATTAAACTGGTCTAGGCTTTATAGTTCCATTTCACTCTGAGATTGAACACGATCCATTAGGTTCTAAGATCGAGTCTAGTTCTTGCTTGGGGACAAGCAAGGGCTTAGTTTGGGGAAGTTTGATGCGTGTCTAAAATATGATGTTTTACACCCTTTTTTACATGCATTTCAGAGCTCAAATGTGTAGTTTATTCTACTATATTCCCCTTTTCCGTCTACTTTCGTGTTTTTGTGTAATATTGCAGAAATGTGAAGAATTCAGCGGAAATCGAGCCGAAGCCATCCCCGAGTACTAGGCATAGGACCTGACGTGAAGTAAAGACTCGGGAAGCAAACTTGGTTCGCGTTTCAAGGCCTAAAAGATAGCAAAAGCATGGTTGCGTACAAGTTGCAAAGATAAAACAAGCGAAGAAATGCTTCTCGACAGTGCAGCCTTATTCAGATGGCTATATCTCTAGTTCTAGAGCAGATAATCGAGTAACTCCAATTAGAGGTGAAATCTTATCCTCTTAGCTTTCTAACGCCGCGTAGAACACCTGATTTGACCAAGTAACGAATAAATGGCAGCTGTTTTAAGATCGATGCGCGCTGCAGAATTCGTCAGAATGCATAACTGTACAACACCCTTGGTCGATCGACTGGTCTCAGGGGTCGATCGACTGGTCTCAGTGGTCGATCGACCACTCCACGACTCTGACGCGCAAATTAAAATTAGAATTCCGAAGCCCACGTGTAACTAGGTTTAGGAATAAGTTACGGGACTTCTCTATAAAAACAAAACATCATTCATCAGTTTGAGGAGGTCTCTCTCGCATGAGAGAAGAACGGTAGATTAGTTTACAATAATTCGATACTTTACATTCATAGCTTTAGCATTCTTAATAAAGTTCATTGCTTCCGGATCTTATTTATCCTTCCTTTATTTTCGGTAATTCTTGTTCTTTAATTTACAGTTTACCTTTATTTGCTTTATTTAGTCTAGAAATTGCTAGTTAGATCCCGAAACCTCAATTGCTTTATTGCGTTATTATTGCTTTTAATCATGTTTTCCTTATTAGTTTTTATCAAATTCGTTGTTGTTATTATCATTCACATGAGTAGCTAAGTACCCTTTGCTAAGATGTAGAGGAGTTATAGCGTAGATGGCGTAGAATAGGTGACCCCGAATTAGGGCATGGTCGATCGACTGGCTTAACTGGTCGATCGACTATGTCGTGTGGTCGGTCGACTGAGATAGTTGGTCGATCGACCAGATCCGTGTCTGATTAGCATCGTTTGATTCGTTAAGTGCAATATTTAACAATGAGACCGAGAGGAGACTTGTTAGATGCTTAGTTTTGACCAACCCGTAGATCGAGAGATAGTGGTGGGCATTAATTAACGAATTAAGACGACTAAATTGCTAAGATCAAAAGATAAGTAATTTGGGCTTTAGGAATCACTTTTCAGGGCGAGAGCTAGTATTAATGAGACCTAGGGACTAGTAGCATAGGCCGAACGGAGCTACTAGTTAACTTGGACCGAGAGGACATGTTATACCCATCCTACACGACTGTATTTCGGACTTACCTAGGATTATGTGCCATCACAGCTATAGTGAACCGACCGTCTTAGCTCCTTTTTATCATTTGTTTACACCTATTTTTATTACTTGCTTATTTATTTTTACATTTAGACTTAGTTATAATTCAATCAAAACCCCCCTTTCCCTTTAGACTAAATATAAACAGATGAATCTTATAATGCCTCCTCATGGATCGACCACCTTACCGCTAACTTCTGTTAGTAGTAAATAGGTTTATAAATTTTATTTTTGATACTAAACGACGGTATCAAATTTTGGCGTTGTTGTCGGGGAGGCAGCGTAGTTTTATCTGTTTTTATTTAGTTTATTTCCTGTCTCAAGGAGCTTCGGTTCCTTGAGACCATTCTCATGTCGTTCCTTCTAAAATTTCTGCGGGGAGAAGACGAGATTTTTGTGCTTATTTAGCCAGGTTTTGGAGTGGCTCGAACCCCAGGACGGGAATTCATACTAGACTCCAACTATGCTGGACTATCATCCATGGAGTGAATGACCCTACGCAAGCATACCTTGAATCTATTGGTAAGTGGGATTTTGAAGGAGTCCCCGTGAATGAGGTATTAGAATTTTTTGATTGGTTTGTTCTTTGAAACTCGTAAACCTGACTTTTCTGTTCATGTTAACTTGAATGAGGGGGTGGGTGAGACCTTAGAAACCAATCTAGGAAATGCTGACGGAGACATAGAGGAGACCACTAGCGTGGTTGACAACCCTTTTATGAGGATAGTCAACAAACCCTTTATGATTCTTACACAGATAGTGAGGATGATTTGGAGGCTCTCTTTGACAATCTCCATCTTGACGAGTCTAGCGATGCGGAGAGTGAGGAGGTAGATTTAGACAGTCTTGAGGTCAAATGGGATACTTATGATGATATAGATAATGAGCCTATTTTAGGAGACCCCATTGACCCATTTGACTTTACATCCCCATGCATTTGGGACGATTATCCACCTTCACCTTTAGCGGACCAGACTCCTTCACCTCACAGTCCTTACCCGTCTGAGCATTTAAATTCTACTCGCATTGTTTTTGGGTTGAATGCTACAGAGCTCCTTTATTTACCACCTGCGGTTAATTTGAGCTTCTATATTCCGCCCTTAGCTGGAGGGAGAAATAATTTTGTGAATGCTTTTAGAAGCTGTCATAGGAAATTTGTTAGGCTTAAATGTTATTATATTTTACTTTCCTATGCTATTGCTGTCTTATGGTGCTACTTACAGTTTTGTGTAGCACATGCGCAGCTATTTGACAGGTTGCTGCGAGCTTTGAGCTGCTTTGATTGGGCTCAATTAGAGTAGTTGGCTGAAGAAAAAGAGGTCGAGCGGGACCTGACTAAAACCAGCGCTAGCCGGTAGGCAACCCGGAGTGTGATTTTTGTTATCTTGCGAATAAGCTTTGTTTTAAAACTCTTTAGACTTTACAATTGGGTTTTGCGCAATTTTGGGCGGGTTATTATGTGGATTTGCAGATTCATAGACCATATTAGCTCAATTTATTGAGCTAATTCAAGAAATCGAAACTTACAAGAGGTATCTCGATCGATCGACCGCCTGTGTCGGTCGATCGTGCCGCGACTCGGGGCTTCTGTTCCTGTCACCCTGGTCGATCGACTGGCTGTTATGGTCGATCGACCGCCTTCGCTGTTGTACCTGTTCACGACCATTCCCCTGCTGTGTTTGGTCGATTTGCGGAGTTGAGGGAGTCTTTTCTCCACTTTATTTTCCGATTCATTTCTGTTCTCTTCTGTTTTCTTATTTTGCACATAATTTTGCGTTTCGTAAACTGCTTTTTCGGAATTACGCGCGGTGCTTTTGTTTCTTTTCAGGTACCTATGGTAGCACTGCTGGCTACTGAAACCTCCTAGCTCACGCTGGTTTGGGGAGGTTTCCTTTTTTCTGCGCTTAAAGTCTTGTGAGTTTCCGAATCACCCCTTCATTGTCTTGCTTAGTTAGTTATCGCAACCCCCCATTTCCTTTCGCTTCTTTTTACATGATTTTGAACAATGGGGACATTGTGTGATTTGGTTTGGGGAAGGGTTTTGCGTTGCATTCATTCTGTTTTGCATTCACATTTAGTTTTCGTCTTGCATTGCTTATTTCATTTCCTATATATATACAAAAATTCAAAAAAATTAAAAAATTTCAAAACAAAAAAAAAATACAAAAAAATCACGTTTATTTTAGCATATAGATTGAGTCGGAACGGTAGTATTTTAGCATACCCGGAGTGTGATTTTTGTTATCTTGCGAATAAGCTTTGTTTTAAAACTCTTTAGACTTTACAATTGGGTTTTGCGCAATTTTGGGCGAGTTATTATGTGGATTTGCAGATTCATAGACCATATTAGCTCAATTTATTGAGCTAATTCGAAGAAATCAGAAACTTACAGTAGGTATCTCAGTCGATCGACTGGCCTGTGTGGTCGATCGACTGTGCCGCGTGATCGGTCCGTTTCGTATTCACAAATAAATAGATGTGGTCGTTGGTCACGGTCGAATCAAAACACAATTTATAGCTTAACAAGCAACTCTACAATTAGTAAAGAGGCAAGTAAAGGTCGGATCTCAAGGGACGGGAGTTGAAATGAGATTTCTATTGTAACTAGTGGTGTCTAAGGGGTGTCACAAATTGGGTTGTTGTAGAAGGTTACTAAACTAGAATAACAATGAAAATAAACAAGCAAGATGAATAAAAAGGGGTGTAAACAATTGATTAAAAGCACTAGGGTGTCATGGGGTCATAGGGGAATCATGGGATATGATCATACAAACATGTTCTCAAATTATAAGCAAGCAATTATTGTTGTGATAGATTGAGTTGGGTTATATCTTACAATCCTAGGAAAGTTTGGGTCCCGGAGCCGAATCGATTAGATTGTACAACACCTACAAGTCGACTTAATCTTCCCTACTCAACAACATGCATGGTCTAATGAGACTCGAGTTGGGTTATGTCTTACAAGTCTCATTGAAAAGATAGGAGATGATAGTAAATGCAAGGATTCATAGGCTTAGCATTTCATCAAATATAACATGTGCATGAGTTGAGATCAAAACAAGCAAGCAAATAAAACATGAAAGCATATTAATTTAAGCATGAATCATTCCCCATGTTGGTTTCCCCTAATCACCCATTAACCCTAGCTAAGAGACTACTCACTCATTATCATGTTGATCATGCTAGCAAGGTTGTCAATCATACCAACAATAAGAAACATGATGAATAAATGAAAGTAATTAACAATAATTAAAAAGGGATTAAGAGATTATACCTACTAATGATTCCAATAATAAAGCAAGAATAATAGAAGTACTTGAATGCTAGGTTGAGAGGTTGTCAATCTCCCAATAATAACCCAAATAATCTTCAATTACCCAAAATAAAGGATGAACAAAAGAGATATTAAAGAACTAAAACTTGGATTAAAACTTGATTAATACTTGATTACAATATTGAAGAGAGGTTTTATTGATATTAACTACACTATTTATTGATAAGAAGAACATGCTCCTCTAATTAGCCTAATGGGGTATTTATAGTGAAAATTAGGGAGGATGCATTAGGGTTAACTAAGGACTAAACTAGTAATTACACTTTTTAAGTTGAGCAAGGAGGACCCGGTATTTTCTGAGAGAAGGGCTTCTCTTTTCGTAGCTTGAAGAAGACAACCCGTCTTTGTGAAGAAATCCGGGCGGAATAAGGTCGGGACGGCCGGATTTGGGCGGTGGAATCCGAGCGGATTCGAGAATCCGGACGGATTGTTGAGGTGAATCCGAGCGGATTCGAGGCACGGGGACGCTCGGATTGTGCGGAGGCTGGACGGGCGGATTGCTTTGGAAATCCGCTCGGATTGTCGATCGAAATATAGTAACTTCTTCTTTTCTTCCCTTTTCTTCATAAATTCCTTGGGGATTTCCTTGGGGACTCAAGGATCTTTTCTCAACATTGCTCTTCTACTATGATATGTACAAAGGCCTTCTAATCTTGTCTCTCCTTGATGCTTGGTCATTGAATTCGATCAATTTAGTCTCGTTTTGCCATGGAAATGCAAGATTCTTACTCCTTTCCTACCAAGGGATCAAAATCTCAAAGAATATGCAAAACAAAGAACTAAAGATAAGAAATGACCCAAATAAGCACTAAAAAGCATGGAAACAAGGCTAATTCGGGGGCTAAATATGCGCCAATTATGGTCACATCAAATATCCCCAAACCGAACCTTTGCTCGTCCCGAGTAAAGAGGTGACAAAGACTAGGACCAATACTAACCTATCCTAATAATATAGCCGATATGAGACAATTAGCGGGTCTCACTCCGCCCCTTCAACTCACAACAAGACAACCATGAGGTAGGATGCCTTCTTGCAAGGCAAGGTGGGGCTTGCCAAAATGGCGATACATCCAAACATTAAAGCACACAAAACAAGTAATGGATGCATCTACAAAAGAATAGCCACTTTCCTCATCTAAGTGGCGGAAATTACCTACAAGGGAAGCAATTCAAGGGTACAAAATCCTTCATAGATGTAATTTGTTCAAACTACTAAGCCTAGAAGGATACCAATAAATCACCTCCAAAATATGTCAAGCTAGGGTACCTTTGTCCTCAATCGTTAAATGCTTTTGTCAAGAGTAGACTCCCTATGGTGTTAGAAACACTGGAGGATCGCGGAATTCCCCCTCTTGCCTAGACAAGAAGAAGGGTCGTCCCCTCTCTACCATGCACAAAAATGGATACGGTGGATAAAGGGATCGATAGATATTTGAGTTTCACTTTTGGGAGTTTGCTTTTGTTTTTGTTTTTCCCCCCGATTTCTTGTGGCATTTGACATTTGAGAACACTTTCTTTGCCATTTCTTTTTGATTTTTGGCATTTCAATACTTGACATCTTTTTTGTATTTCTTTTTGAGCATTTTCAAAGTCACCCAAATTAGTAACGAGGGTGCCTTGTATTTGAAGCTTAGGAGTTCTATTTTTGCTCCTCTTTTCATTTGATGCATTTTTGCAAACTTTCTTTCACTTTTCATTTCATTGAACTCAAATTGATTTCTTTTTGTGCCCATTCCCTTTTGTTGACAAAAATGTGGTAGAACATGGATGATGGATGCATGGATGCATGGTTTCAAGGGTCACCTTGGAATAAACGGTAGCCAAGGAGTTATCACACCACAAGGTACTCTTGACTTGGCCTTAATCCATGGGTCAAAGGATACTAACATGACACAACCTAGGGTGTTTTACAAGTATTCTAACAAGCAAAGTTTTAAGAAGAAAAAGCATCTACTAGGGCCTATATACACTTGTCAAGCTTCCCAAATAGACGGTTTTGCAAAATTTTTCTATCATGCAACTACATGCCATGATGCAACTAGCATATAAACATCCTAATGCATATGATTCTACCAACTAATATGCCATATAAACTAAATGCAAGTCCTAAGTTCACATTGTTATACCGCATCAATCAAAATAAAGCCACATAGTCATTAACATAAAGAGGAAAAAGGAGATTGGAAAGATCATACCATGCGGTCTTCAATATCTTCATGTCTCGGATGTGGCGTAGTCAATCAATGTGAACAAGGATAAAACAAACACAATATATACAAGACAATATATACAAAGGAAATGAACTTGTTTTTGGGTTTTCAATTTTTTCAATTTTTATGATTTTTGAAATTTTTCAATTTTTATGGGTTTTTGAATAAGAGTTAAATGTTAGAATTCCCATCCCCACACTAATATGGGCATTGTCCTCAATGGCCAAAATGATGGAAATTATGCAAAGATGATGCATGATTTCTATACTAAATGCAATTCTATACTAAGCTACACTACATGATGCATGGTTTTTGTTATGACGGAGAGGATAATTTAGATTACCTCCCGTTGCGTATGCATTAACTTCCCCAAACCGAGTGAGACACTATTGCTAATGTCCAAGGATGGGTATAGTTCATGCATACACTATGCTATGCATGAAACTAGTTTGTCATTTTGGATTTTACAAATGGGAACAATAAAATAAGAACACCTCAATGGTACCGAGGTGTGAGTCCTTTGATGTTGCTAGAACTAAACCAACAATGATCAAAATGAAATAAAATACAAAGAGATATAGACAAACCATGGGAGTGTTGGAGTCTCCAAGGCTTGCTAGTCTTCCATCATGCTATCATCATCACCACTTCCCTCATGAGAAGTGGTCACATTGCCACTTTCCTTGTCATTTGCTTCTTCACTTTCTTCCTCATCTTGCTCATCATCTTCACCATCCCTTTCTTCTTCCATTGCTTCTTCCTCAATATTATCATCAACTTCTTCATCATTTCCAACAACCTCATTGTCTCCCACCACGTCCCTAGATGCACCCGTAAATAAGACTTCTCTATCCGCCCAACTAGGCAAAGGACAAGATGGATCAAGGAGTCCTTGCCTAGCTAGATGTAGGAGGGGTGGATATTGAGCCAAATGCACATTTTTCCGATCTTCATGGGCTTGCTTGTGCATAGCTTGCATGAGAAGAGTCACATAGTCTTTCCCAATTTCAATTCCTTCCGGCTTGAACTCTTCATACTTAAAGGGGTAAGGTGATGTATGACAATGGAAGAGGAGGGGTTTCAAGATCACCCTTTTGTTGTTGAATGATATACTCGGCTTCTTCGGAAAGGGGAAGTAGATAATTGGTCCGGTGGACGCTTAGGCGACAAATCTTCGAGGGCAAGGTGAACGATCTAGCTTCACTAGTTAGCCATCCATATTTAGTATCAAGGGGTTATGGGCAACCCACTTGAACTTGTGAATCATAATATGCATATCAATAAGATGGCCACCTTCCTTTGCTTTGTACTTCTTATCCTTATTGAAATTAGGATCAAAGTGCTTAGCTAGGACCGTGACTAGGCCGCCATTGACAATAACGGTCGTGCCCTTCTTCCCATTATCAACATTAAGCCATCTTTCTACCAAGAGCCTCAAAGAATTGTAAGGCTTGGTGTGAATTCTTCCAATATTCAAAGCCGATTCAAGGAGAATAAAATCAAGTCTTGTGAAATGATTGGTGTCTTTCCTAGCAATTATGGTATTTCCCACAACCTTGTGCCATACTCTTATGCCCGGATGATGGACCAAAAGAGCACGACATGCATGAAAATCCTCAAATTTCTTCCCGGAGATTGCCTCCCAAAGAGGCTCGGGGTCATACTTTCCATAATGCTTAAGATAACTCGATTCATCACTAAGACCCAAAATTTCACCTAATTCCGTAAAGGTAATGCGTCTACTAACATTAGCTAGACGAAACTCGAGATTTTCTCTATTCTCAACTTTGGTGACTTTCAAAGAACTTAAAAATTCCAAGACAAGGGAGGGGTATGTCAATTCCTTTGTTTCAAACAATTTCTTCAACCCCATGGCTTTGAAAAAGGCTTTTGTTTGTTCAAGAACACCCAATTTTTCCAAGGCATCTTTACATATGAATTTGGTGGATTGAATAGATTTCATAGCAAACTTGACAAAGGTATTTCTATGGGTATCGGAAATAAAAGTTACCTCCGGATAATGCAAAAGTTGATTAATTACCGGAGTAGAAGATGTTGATGGTCCCATAGAAGGTTGTTGTTGTTGTTGCACTTCCAAGTTTGGTGTTGCCACCACCATAGCCAAAGCTTTCTTTGTTTGAAGAGCCTTTTGCCTTTGTGAGAGTGCCTTAGCCTTTGGTGCCTTTGTTGTCTTTGTTGCACCCTTAGTCCTTGCCATTGATGAACTAACCAAGAAAAGAGTGAAAAATCTTCAATTTGTAGTATGCCCAAATCGATTTGAAGGTAAAAGGCTTTGCCTTTATGAAAACAAAGATCAACTCAAAGGTTGAAGATTTTGTTATTGGTTTTGATTTTTCTTGAAGATGGAGTGATTAATTTGTTGTTGGAAGGATGGTTTGATTTGTTTTTGTTGAATGTTGTTGAGGGTTTTTGTTTTTATGATGGAGAGGATGAGGGTTTTGATGTTGTGGGTAGTGTTTATGAATGAATGAATGAATGAATGAAGGTGGGAGGGGTTATAAAGAAGCCGAAAATTTCAAAACTGCAGAGGCAATCCGTGCGGATTAGGCTCAATCCGTGCGGATTCTGCTTCTTCTACCTTTGAAAAAACTCGCCTAAAGATGGGCGGATTTGGTACAATCCGCTCGGATTTGCTGAACACGGGACGGGCGGATTTCTTCAAAGACGGACGGATTTCTGTCCAGAGAATTTTGCTTGTTTTCCTCAGTTGCAAAGACGGGCGTCTTTTTTCCTGGACGGACGGATTCTTCAAGACGGGCGGATTTTCAGAAATCCGCTCGGATTCTTTAACAGTCAAGAAAATTTCAAAATTCAGCTCAGTTCAGGACGGGCGTCTTTTCTGCAGGACGCTCGGATTGCATAAGACGGGCGGATTCTTGGGAATCCGCTCGGATTCTTCCCCTATATACACGGATTCAGTTCCACCCGTGCACAGCGCATTCCCTTTGTCATTCTTCCATTATTTCTTTCAAGTCTTGTGTTCTTCATTGTGGGGGCACTACTAAGGCATGGATAGCCTAGGCAATTTGCCATCCCCACACTAAGGTAAAGCACTACACATCAATTGAAATTGTTAGTCCCTCCCTCACTTCTCTCTTACATGACAATTATTTTGATCAAAGTAAATACAAATCCAAAAATGACAAAAATGCAATACAAGAATTGAAATGTAAGTTAGGGAGTTAGAAATATTTACAAGTGGTGGTTTAGGGAGGACTCCACCAAACTCTCATTCTCGATGAGATGTCAAGGGGGCATGTTCAAGGTGTTGTTGATGTTGCTCAACACCTTGAAGAAGTAATCAAAAGCTTGTTCATTATAATGGTAGAGGTCCTCAATAGACCGTGGCCCTTGTTGTTGATCATGATCGATGGCATGCCCAATGTAGGGATTAAAAATCCCTTCAAATTCGTCGTCCCAAAGACCACAAACTTCATTGAGTTGATCATTGAAAATCTCTTGCTTAGATGGAGACAATTCTCCCAATTTCTTCTCTTGGCTAATGAGGCCATCCTCTTCTTCCTTGGTTGATTTTGATGAGCTTTGCAAGCTCTCCTTGTAACAATTCACTTGCTCTTTGAATGGAGCATCTTCAACTTTCTTCTTCCATTGGAGTTCCGATTTCTTCCTTTCATCTTTTCGGCTATAATGATCAATCATGAAACATGGTTCATGCAAACGAGGAGCTCTCATAGTCTTGTCAAGATTAAAAGTTATGCTTTCATCTCCTACTTCTAGAGTGAGCTCACCATGTTTCACATCAATTACCGCACCGGCGGTGTGTAGGAAAGGTCTTCCTAGGATGATTGGAATGTTGGAATCTTCCTCCATATCAACAATGACAAAGTCCACCGGGATGAAAAACTTCCCAATTCGCACGGGGACATTTCCCATATCCCTAACGGTGTCTTCGTCGATCTATCGGCCATTTGGAGTGTGATGTTGGTGCATTTAAGCTCTCCCATCCCCAACCTTTTACTTACCGAGTACGGCATGACACTCACACTAGCCCCTAGATCACATAAGGCTTTGTTGATCGTCGTGTCGCCAATGGTACACGATATTGAGAAGCTTCCCGGATCCTTTAACTTTGGAGGTGAACTCCCTTGAAGTATTGCACTACTCACCTTAGTGAAGGCGATAGTCTCAAGTTTCCGGATCGACTTCTTCTTTGTGAGGATATCTTTCATGTACTTCGCATAGGCCGGAACGTGATTGATTAATTCCATGAAAGGAATTGAGACTTCTAAATTCTTCACAATTTCCATGAACTTTCCAAGTTGATCATCAAATTTGGGCTTGGCTTGACGGCTTGGAAAAGCAAGTCTAATCACAATGGGCTCCTTCTCTTTGGCCTTGTCTTCATTTTTCTTTGAACTTTCTTCTTTTGATGATTCTCCGTCTTTGGAGTTTTGCACAATTTCTTCCTTTTCACTAGCTTCCACAACTTCATCCTAAACTTGCTTCTTCGGTGCTTCATACCTTGTACCACTTCTCAAGTGAATGGCACTAACCGTTTCATGTCTAGGGGGATTACTTTGAGGTGGTAATTGCCCCTTTTGTCTTTGTGAGCTTGAAGATGCTAGTTGAGTCAATTGTGTTTCCAACATCTTGGTGTGAGCTAGAATGTTGTTGATGGTGGTTTCTTTTGCTTGGCTATCTTTTTGCATTTGGGTGAAAAATTCTTGTTGATTCTTTTGCATTTGGAGGACCGCTTTTTGGACATCAAAACCTTGGTCATTTTGGTGATTGTATGGATTTTGATTTTGGTAACCTTGGTTTTGATTGTAAAAGGGTCTTTGATTTTGGTTTCTCATGGGTGGTGGAGTGTATGTTGTTTGAGGGTTTTGAACATTTTGGCTTTTGTATGAGAGATTTGGATGGAACTTGGTGTTTTCATTGTAAAAATTGGAATAAGGGGTACCACTCTTATATGCTTGGAAAGCATTCACTTGTTCGGTTGTTCCCCTACACTCACTTGGGTCATGACCCAAAGTTCCACAATTCTCACATATCCCACTTGGGATTGATGAGGATGCCGTCATGGCATTGACATGATGCTTCGATGATTTTGAGTTTTCCTCAAGTCTAGCCATAGCTTGTTCAAACTTCAAGTTGATTGTGTCAATGTGAGCACTAAGTTGAGCACCCAATTGAGTAACAGAGTCCACTTCATACTTTCCTCCTCTAGTAGCCTTGCGAGGCCTACTATATTGTGAGTTATGGACCGCCATTTCCTCAATCTTGTTCCATGTTTGATTGTCATCAACTTCGGTGAACATTCCATTTGATCCCATATTGAGAATGTTCCTAGAATCTTCATATAAACCATTCCAAAATTGTTGCACCAAAAACCATTCGCTAAGTCCATGGTGAGGACATGAGCGACAAATACCTTTAAACCGCTCCCAAGCTTCATACAAAGACTCTTCATCCCTTTGCTTAAAACCCGTAATTTGAGCTCTTAGCATGTTGGTCTTTTCCGGTGGGTAGAATTTTTTGTAGAAAGCTAGAGCCAACTTCTTCCAAGAATCTATTCCAAGGGTGGCCTTATCAAGGCCCTTCAACCATTGCTTTGCGGTGCCGATTAAGGAAAAAGGAAATAAGACCCATCTAATTTGGTCTTGAGTCACGCCCGTTTGAGAGATAGCATCACAATAATCGCAAAAGGTTTCCATATGAGAATGAGGATCCTCACTAGGCATCCCCCCAAATTGGCTCCTCTCAACTAGTTGGATGAAGGCGGACTTGGCAATAAAATTTCCGGTGAGATGTTGCGGTGTAGGAGTACCATTTGGTAGATTCTCCTCGGTGGGTACGTAGTGTGACGAGAATTTTGGCATTGTAGGTGGATTTTGTGGGGTATTGTGTAATGGGTTTTCTTCTCCTTCTATTGCGAAAGGATTGACAAACTCACTAGTGGGTTGAACAACTTCACTAACACCTCTCAAATTCCTTCTAACAAGTCTCCTATTGTTCGTCAAGGTTCTTTCGATTTCACGGTCAAAAGGTAGCAAATCACTTTGTAACCTTCTAGACATGCAAAATATCAAACAACTCAAAAACAATTAGAACAAACCTTGAGGAGTTTTACTTCCTCAAGGTGAAGAGAGACACAACTAATAACAATAAAAAGAAATCTAAATCAAACAAACACCGTCCCCGGCAACGGCGCCATTTTTGATCGGTCCGTTTCGTATTCACAAATATATAGATGTGGTCGTTGGTCATGGTCGAATCAAAACACAATTTATAGCTTAACAAGCAACTCTACAATTAGTAAAGAGGCAAGTAAAAGTCGGATCCCAAGGGACGGGAGTTGAAATGAGATTTCTATTGTAACTAGTGGTGTCTAAGGGGTGTCACAAATTGGGTTGATGTAGAAGGTTACTAAACTAGAATAACAATGAAAATAAACAAGCAAGATGAATAAAAAGGGGTGTAAACAATTGATTAAAAGCACTAGGGTGTCATGGGGTCATAGGGGAATCATGGGATATGATCATACAAACATGTTCTCAAATTATAAGCAAGCAATTATTGTTGTGATAGATTGAGTTGGGTTATATCTTACAATCCTAGGAAAGTTTGGGTCCCGGAGCCGAATCGATTAGATTGTACAACACCTACAAGTCGACTTAATCTTCCCTACTCAACAACATGCATGGTCTAATGAGACTCGAGTTGGGTTATGTCTTACAAGTCTCATTGAAAAGATAGGAGATGATAGTAAATGCAAGGATTCATAGGCTTAGCATTTCATCAAATATAACATGTGCATGAGTTGAGATCAAAACAAGCAAGCAAATAAAACATGAAAGCATATTAATTTAAGCATGAATCATTCCCCATGTTGGTTTCCCCTAATCACCCATTAACCCTAGCTAAGAGACTACTCACTCATTATCATGTTGATCATGCTAGCAAGGTTGTCAATCATACCAACAATAAGAAACATGATGAATAAATGAAAGTAATTAACAATAATTAAAAAGGGATTAAGAGATTATACCTACTAATGATTACAATAATAAAGCAAGAATAATAGAAGTACTTGAATGCTAGATTAAGAGGTTGTCAATCTCCCAATAATAACCCAAATAATCTTCAATTACCCAAAATAAAGGATGAACAAATTGAAAGAAATGTAGATCTTTATACATTTTAACATACTCAAATATGTCTAAATTAATTTGTCATAAAATTAAAACGGATTTTATGCATGCAAACAATAATATAAATAGAAGAGAAATCACATCCTTACAATGGGTATTTCGGTTTTATGGGCACAAGAGAGATCACCTTTCTCTCTTGTTCTTGAGCTTATCCTTATGGAAGAACAAAGATCTAAGTATAAGATCTCTCCCCAAGCTTTATACCCAAGGCTTTCACTTAATTTGATTAATATTACAAGAGCTAGTATAATATTAATGTGGTAGAAAAATTGAACCAAAAACATTTATAAACACATAAATGTTTCGGTTTTATGGAGGAAGAAGAAGAGAGGTTTTTGTCTCTCTAGAATTCTATATTTTGGATAAGTAAAAGAATGAATCCTCACTCACACATTTTAGTGTAATATTAGGTAAAATTGGATGAAAAACCAATGATGGTTTTCTCATCAAAAACCGGTGGAGGGGGTTTATTGGGTAGCCAATGCATGCATACATTTGTCTTCACAATGTTTAGTAGGCTTGCATGGCTACTAAAGCATGTAATGATTGTGTTTACCACTTAATAAAACAACCACAATATTAGCTTAAACCTCCTCTTATTTTCGGCACATATGTTAATATGGTATCCATATTATTTTTGTCAATTGTAAATATGTCACATGTCATATGTGACATAAATTTGTTATGTATTTTTAACACATTAAAAATCAACGTATTAATAAAAATACGTCACATACAAAAATCGACTTAGTAATTTCATAATTACTTGTGCCAAAATATTTTACCATTTATAAATCGCATTTATAATAATTCATTCAAATCCAATTGTTTCTTTAAACAATAATTTCATCCGAGTAATGATACAATTCGATTACTCAGACCGTATCTCATTTAATCACATTTCAATTTGATACGTAAATTTTACTTCCAAAATCGTCCGTCAATTTTTCAAGTAATTTAATTAACTCGCAACATTATACGATCAATTAAATAATCAATTAAGTGTATTGCCCTTTAGGTATGACCTAGGGGTCAATCGATCACCACCGTCACACGACAAGAATGTCAAACTCTAGTCGCCAATCATTACCGATATATGTTGACCGGTTGACATAATAAAATTACTTCCCAATTGTATTCTTTAAAATGAGATTTAACAATGATATTTAAATCATGTGATCGCACTATTGTTGAGGACACATTTCCCAACAATCTCCCACTTGTCCTCGACAAGTGTGCGTCACCAATTCTCTTGTCCTATTACTATCTCCCACTCAATGCAAGGTGTCTTTCAGGTCGTACTTGCAAGTGATCATATCGAGAGTGGTTTCCTCGATCTGGAGAATAACTGATTGACCGGATTTATCCACTCTGGATGCCTTCCGAGCGTGGCCACGCATTTCCAGTTCATTACTCCTCGAGTGGCCCCGAGATATTGTTTTAACCCTGACAAGGGGATGGACAATTCCTATCGCACTCATTCCCTTCGACTAGCCACACCATCATAACCCAAAATATGCCCATTTGACCCCATTTACGAAGGTCGTAGTAACACAAATCAAAGTTAATCTGAAATCGTGCCATCTTAGGTGAATAGTCTTTAGTCAAAAGAATCGACTCATTTGAATACTATAGCAACTCTCGCCACGACCAGGCTATATAAATTGCCAGAACTCTATAAGCGGTCATAAGGCCCGACAAAGTGTTCCTAACAATCTGCCTATGTGATCGACTAGTCATCTCACATGATTGTATGGCACTTGAACTTGCCATCAATCGCATCACACTCTAGTCACTTCGAGACGTCACCTCATACAAGTGACTATGGGCGAATACAATGCTAATCCGTGTTCACTTTAACGGGGTTCAATTGTCACTACAACCCGTTTGGATGTAACAAAGTATAATAAAAGAGTTTTAAAATAAAACTCGAACGACAAATGCGATTATCACACATGAATAGTCAATGCCCGATTACTATTTCATGTTCTATAATCCGATTTGATCTTGTACGTAGTTGTTCATTTCAATTCAATTGAAATGACATGACTCATCATGTTTAGCCTTTGAGAAGGCTTTGGTTAGTAGGTTTTATCAATTTCTTGTACCTTACTCAACCTCACTACATACTCGTTTTCCTTTGTAATGTATACATTTGCATTACAAAACTTTCTGAGTACGTGTCGAGATCCAATCAAGACATAGGTCCTCTAGCCTAAGAATAGCTCCCACTGTTTTCACGATTAATGTGCGGGACCCATCCCTCTTGCACATCTCATGATCGCAAGTATACTCAATTTCCGTTATAAATATCTCTCATTGTTCTTTATTTCCTAGAACGATTCTAGAAAATCTACTTCTTAATTAATATAGCCACAATGGTATCTTAACCATCTTAATGTGTTTTGATTATGGTTTTGTCGGAAACCATGCGCAATCTCAATTGTCAATTGTCACTTGTGTAACACCCTTACACAATATTGCATCATAAACACTTTGCTTTATAGCCTTAATGCTTCTGTAAGCACTTAAGGGTAATCTTTATGGCTTACTTGGTAAAGATTACTTAAATTCGATTTTGAAAACAATTCATCATACTCAAAGCATATGAAGTGTTATACATCATTTCTTTTAATTGATTCGGCAGCGGAAGCAAATGAAATCAATCAAATATGTTCAATTTAATTGAACTAGTCATGAATCTTATCAACATAAGACTTCTTACTGACCCTAATATCATGTGGATTTATCTTCATAAATCCGGATATTCAAGATGTATTATAATACTCCAAAAGTCTTAAATCATTCGCAATGATCAATATGTCATCCACATATCGGACTAATTAAAATTTCCGTAACTCCCACTAAACTCCATGTATAAACACAACTTCTCGACTTATCGAGAAATGTTTTATCACATGATCAAAATGTTGATTCTAACTCATTGATGTCCTACTTAAGACCCTCTCTTAAGTTTCACATTATCTTAGGATTGCAAGAATCTACTAAACTCAAGACATGTATTGAATACATTCCTTCTTTTGAAGAAGTGGGTTTTATCACTTGCTTCGTATTTCATAACCTCATAATGAAACACAATCCCTAAGAAGATCCAAATAGACTTAAGCATTTCAACTAGTGCAAAACCCTTTGCAACCAATCTTACATTGAAATATCTCTTTATTAGTGCAAAAACCCTTTGTCACTAATCAAGCCTTTTATTTCGGATTCTCATGGCTCTAAGCCTTGTATTGAGTTGTGACTTGAACACTCTTATGTAAGTCATATGTCCATTACTTTTCTGAAGTAATCAACTTGAATCAAACAATTTCTTTGTAAGTTATAAGCTCTTTACTTTCTTAAAAGTAACATGAATTCATCATTTTTAACAAGTGACGAATTTTAACCTCCTAGGTTTTGAAGAAACAATGTCTTACACAAAACGTCTCATGTAGCCAAGAAAGACCAGTTTCTTGCGACAACGTTTTACACAAAACATCTCACGTAGCCAAGAAAGACCAGTTTCTTGCGACATAACATCTTTGTGGCTCTTTGAATAATTTCTCCCACTCTGTCTTCTAAAATAAACTTGTATTTTAGAAAGACAGCTTCATGAGCCGCAAAACCGTTGTACTAAATGAAAAATGAAAGGGAAAAATGAGCATTTGTTTCTTGTGAAAACTTACAACCATGGTACCCTTACCATTTCATATCTCATATGATTCGATTTAGTGGAAAAATTAATTTAGACAAAAATGATAAAATCCCCAAAAGGATCAAGTAACTCAAAGTAACTTGATTGAAATCCAAACCATATCGAATAGCGTTTGATTTCTTATCTAATCACACATTATTTCATAATGCGTGCTAAGAGAGATTAACTTGTGATACTATATCACATTTCTTTTGGCTTATATCAAAGTCTTCACTTTGATAATCCCATCACGACTAAATCGTGATTCTTTGAACTCTTTGAAATTCTTCAAAGATTTCTCCTTTTACCTTATTAAGTGAACATATTTGCGTCAACTTAAATTGTTGGTAAAAGAAAATGATCAACCTATTTTGGATCGATGATATACAACTTCGATTTCCTTTTCAACCAAAAAGGCACGACACATCTTGTTTTGAATACAAGATACGCATATACCATTAACAATCTAATGGTTTCAAGAGTACTCGATAACTCTTTGCGTTCATCATTCCAAAATTTTAAGGTTTAATCTTGGGTTACCAATTTGAGTCTTGTATCATCTTCATGATATATCGTTCTAGTTTGGTTTAGAATATTATCACCTTGATAATGGGCTAGCCATATATCAAATCGTGGTGTAAAGGGTCACAAAAGTGAAACCTCTTTTGTATCGTAACAAGTTTGTATTCTAATTTAGAGTTTATGTACTTAATAGTCACAATTAAGCATAACTCCAAACCCAAAACTAGATTTAGTACACAATGACTCTATCTCTCAACTTCATTGTTGCTAGTCGTCATATTCTATTCATCCTATGTATCCAACACAATGATGAAAACCTCCACTGGTTTCTAATATTGACGAAGTAGTATTAGCAAAATTTTATGTTTAATCAAATAAACATTTAAAGAAGAAGGTCCCATTAGATGTCCCACATCTAACTTGTTGATTCTTCAATAATTTGGGGTAGTTTCCTTTCTCGTGTCCAACATTTAAGACAATGGAAACTATATCGGTCGGGATTGATAGGTTTAGTATCGTCATTCTCAACAACTTTACTTTTAACATTACCTTGTATCAATTCCATTATTATCTTTACTTCTTGAACCTCGTTCTCATCTTAACGGTTTAAGAGAATGCTCCCACTCATTTCAATGAGTCTTTGCTTTGAGAAGCAAAATTGAATTCATGAAGATTACTTTTCATTTGTTCGTTTTAGTCTTAAAAACTTTCATTGAAGTGGTTGCGTTATTTTGGTCAATTACGAATTCTTGACAAAACTAATTACCAAAACAATTTTATCGCTTCGATGTACTTAATGCATTTAAGTACATGGAAAAACAATCCATTGCAAGTAGATATGTTAGTCAAGAACCAAAAACCTGTTTGATAATGAATAACTTTAATCTATACTCTTTACAAGAGATCCTTAGCAATGGTTCATTTGAGATTTTAGAAGCAAACTCATATTTGTCTTTAGTTACGATATTTTAATGGAGACTTGAATCAAAAACGAAATGATATCGTATATGAATTGTGGTAAAGAAATAGAACAATATGATAACGGAATAGTGAAAACAAAACATTTATCGTTATATTAATACTTGTAAATAACAAGTAAAGCATTTACATAGTGACCTCTACCCAACTATGATAAATGATTCCAAGATCCAAATTCATATTAACTTGGGCACGGTAGGGCCGATTCATCCCTTATCAATATAACTCGGTGGATTAACTCTTTAATCGATTCTACTTTTAGAACTCTTGGTCGATAAAATTACTCTAATATTTATCTATAGCCCAAAACACATCCGACAAGGGCACGGTAGGGCCGATTCATCCCTTATCGAAAAACTTTTGTTGAGTTCAATCCAAATTTCGAATAAATGTGTCCATGATCCAAATCCACATCAACTCGGGCACGGTAGGGCCGATACATCCCTTATCAACATGAATTCGGTGGATTAACATTCATCACCCACTTCCCCTACGTAACAAGGTTTGTACCCCGGTAGGGCCGAGTGCACTCCCTCGCGAAATAGGTTTTCATGGTTTCTACTATTTGGTAAGGCTATGTCTCAATTGATTGTTTTAGCGAGAGGTCATGTCAATTTATTATCTATCACGTTTTAAGTGAACTAAAGCGGTGAACTACGATAATTCTAATTGACACGGTCGAAAAACTCGATAAAATGACAATGCATGTTTAGTTATGGCGATTTAGCAATGCATGTGACATAAAATAAAATGCAAGCATAAAGATAAATAAATCCTAGTATGGCCTTTCCTAAAATAGAAAAACTATTAATCTATTACATATTCGGAAACCAACTCCATTGGTCCCTTGAACTTCGGTTGTGGCACGCATCTCGAGGTAACACCGTCTTTATGTATCGCCATTCTTGAAGAAATCCGTCTTTTGGAACTCCGGAATGAATAGAATTACATAATAAATTACATAATTTCCTATTATACATTTGTAACTAAAATAAAATAAATCTATTAAATTACAAAACGGTGATACGAGATCACAATAAAATTACAACCGAATCGATATTCCCATACATTTCGGGAAATACCAATTAAAATCTAAGGCCATACTAAGTAAAATTACATAATTCAAAATTACATAAATTAAAATTATGACAATCATAAAGAAAAATGCAGCATTATAATATGTATGAACATGCTCAATTTTTATGCTAAATCGCCTTTTAATTAGCCAATATCGCATATTACTCGGTTTTTACGGATTTGCGTGATTTCAACATTTTATAATCACAAAAATACATAAACTCATATTTATGCATAAGTTAATTACCCTAACCTCTTAGGACTCAAAATATAGTCTTCACTAATAATTTGACCATAATTAACTTTTATTTACAAAATTGTTCATAAATGGGCCAAAAATACAAAATTAAGCTATTAAACTTCAAATAAATCCAAAAATTCCAAATAAATTCAAAATTTGAAATTTAAATTCATGAACATTCTGGAAAAATTCCATGACACTCATAATGTTCAAAATCTTAGGTTAAAAATTTCGAAAATTTTCCGGAAAAACAATGTTGCGGTTTATCGATATTTAATAAAATAATCATAAAAACATGGAAAAATTATTTTCATTAACTTTTCAATTTTAGATCTGGAAAAAATAATAAAATGCAACATTAGACGTTTTTCCTAAGTCATAGATTATATTTTATTAATTTTCACTAATAAAGTCACTATTTATGTCATTTTTCTTCAAAAATTCATAAATCATGCTAAAAGACTTCTTTATAGCCAATTATTTTACACACATCTTGTAAAATTGCATGTGACAACATATAAATTTTCTATGACCAGATTCGAAATTTAACTCATATTAACCTATTTTTCTCTTAAATCCGAATTTAATAATGAAAAATTCATTTTTCGAGCATAACAAGTGCAAAAATTATGAAAATTTACAGGTTATCTCAAAATAATATATGTAACAACATATCCAAAAACCAAGTGAAAATTCGAAGTATAGCTATTTTTAGACCAAAAATGACATTTTTACTCATAAAATCACATTTAAATGCCATTATTGTAAAATATGAACAATAAAAATCCGAAAAATTAACCAAAATATCCTAAAACACTTTAGGACCAGAAATATTAACATGCATGTAATTATTTCGTGATATATCATAATAACACAAATTTTACAAGTTTTATTTTGTTATTCATATAACTCGGAAAAACTTTTAACCAATTTGCATGCAAACAACCGTGGCTCTGATACCAATTGAAAGAAATGTAGATCTTTATACATTTTAACATACTCAAATATGTCTAAATTAATTTGTCATAAAATTAAAACGGATTTTATGCATGCAAACAATAATATAAATAGAAGAGAAATCACATCCTTACAATGGGTATTTCGGTTTTATGGGCACAAGAGAGATCACCTTTCTCTCTTGTTCTTGAGCTTATCCTTATGGAAGAACAAAGATCTAAGTATAAGATCTCTCCCCAAGCTTTATACCCAAGGCTTTCACTTAATTTGATTAATATTACAAGAGCTAGTATAATATTAATGTGGTAGAAAAATTGAACCAAAAACATTTATAAACACATAAATGTTTCGGTTTTATGGAGGAAGAAGAAGAGAGGTTTTTGTCTCTCTAGAATTCTATATTTTGGATAAGTAAAAGAATGAATCCTCACTCACACATTTTAGTGTAATATTAGGTAAAATTGGATGAAAAACCAATGATGGTTTTCTCATCAAAAACCGGGTGGAGGGGGGTTTATTGGGTAGCCAATGCATGCATACATTTGTCTTCACAATGTTTAGTAGGCTTGCATGGCTACTAAAGCATGTAATGATTGTGTTTACCACTTAATAAAACAACCACAATATTAGCTTAAACCTCCTCTTATTTTCGGCACATATGTTAATATGGTATCCATATTATTTTTGTCAATTGTAAATATGTCACATGTCATATGTGACATAAATTTGTTATGTATTTTTAACACATTAAAAATCAACGTATTAATAAAAATACGTCACATACAAAAATCGACTTAGTAATTTCATAATTACTTGTGCCAAAATATTTTACCATTTATAAATCGCATTTATAATAATTCATTCAAATCCAATTGTTTCTTTAAACAATAATTTCATCCGAGTAATGATACAATTCGATTACTCAGACCGTATCTCATTTAATCACATTTCAATTTGATACGTAAATTTTACTTCCAAAATCGTCCGTCAATTTTTCAAGTAATTTAATTAACTCGCAACATTATACGATCAATTAAATAATCAATTAAGTGTATTGCCCTTTAGGTATGACCTAGGGGGTCAACTGATCACCACCGTCACACGACAGTAATGTCAAACTCTAGTCAGCCAATCATTACCGATATATGTTGACCAGTTGACAGTAACAAAATTACTTCCCAATTGTATTCTTTAAAATGAGATTTAACAATGATATTTAAATCATGTGATCGCACTATTGTTGAGGACACATTTCCCAACACAAAAGAGAGATTAAAGAACTAAAACTTGGATTAAAACTTGATTAATACTTGATTACAATATTGAAGAGAGGTTTGATTGATATTAACTACACTAATTATTGATAATGATGCGTGTCTTTTATATAAGGTTTTCACCTCATTTTTACACGCATTTCTGTGCCTTTTATGTAGCATCTGGCTACAAATACCCCGAATATTCTACTTTGGTCCGTTTATTGTATTTTGCAGGAATTGACCAGAGAGGAGCTAAATCAAGCCTTAATTGTCCCAATTGTATGCATTCATGGGAAATAAGGAGCCGGAGCTTAGACATCTAACATTTGGAAGACGCATGAGCTGAGTTCGGGAAGCAGTTCAAGTCCTAACATGCCTACATAGCTCGATCGAGTGGTCTACTGCTCGATCGAATGCTCTACACACTCAAGAATGGTCGATCGACCAGTTTAAGGAGTCGATCGAGGACGTTCTGCAAGCAGTGATCGATCGAGAGGTTGTTCTAGCTCGATCGAGTGATTTGCGGTCAATCGAGTAATCTTTCTACTCGATCGAGGGGTTTTCGTGTGCTTTTAGTTCATTTCCGCCTAATCTTTTATGGGCTTTTGTAATTAGTCCATAGATTAGGTTTAAGACGATTTTTCAGTATAAGACTGAGGAGAACAGGACGTTACTCCCATCTCTTCACTACGTACATTTTCGATTTGCTATACATCCTTTGTTCTTTGGATTTCTATTCTCTACATTTGTTACTCGGATTCGGTATTATCAATCTAGTTTATTTCTTAATCGTATTTACTGCTTTTAAATCCTTTTCTCTCTTTGCTTTATAATTGTTCAATCAGTCTCTTAATAGTTTATTTATCATGCTTAGTTTAAATTATTTGGTTGTTGTAATTGTTAATCCGACGATTATGAGTAGCTAATTTCCTATGCTAAGACTATAGGGGATCCATAACATGAAGGGAGGGTAATCGATCTACTAGGTTAATGCCGGTATCGTCTTTGTTGTTTAAATGCTACAATTAATTATAATTGCCTAATCGAGTCGACGCGGTTAGACCCTTATTCTTAGTGGACCTTGACCTGGACCGAAAGGTTGGAAGAGGCAGACTAGTAGCGAACAATAGAGTATTGCAGCGAGGGCGAAAGTTAAACTGTTTACACTTTAGGGTGAATTAAGGACCGAAAGGTGACATTCGCTACCCCTTAGACCGTACTGCATTGACCTGGGACCTAGATTACTCGACCAGATGATTATGGTGAACCGTTTGTCTTAGCTATTCTCCTTATTCTGTTAAACTCTTTCTTTTTATTTCTCTTCTCCTTGTCCTCTTAGTTTAGAAATCACATTTTATAAACCCCCAAATTGGTTACCTTGGCGAACCTAGTTTTAGCAGACAATTTCCTACCTCTCTGTGGATTCGACCCGACTTCCCTAGCTATATTAGTTAGAGCCAGTTGGTTATTTTTGACAGGTACGCGACAGACGTGTCAAATTTTGGCGCCGTTGCCGGGGAGGTGGCACATAATTGTTGCTTTAATTAAGTTTGTCCTTCGTCTCGGGGAATTTATTCCTTGAGACCGATCTTATTTTTCTTCAAGGTTTGATCAGCTGCAGGTTAACTTCTGCCTCGGAAGTTTATTTGCAAGATGCCTACGATTACAGAGCATACAGAGCCATGTGGTAGATGTGGCGAGGAAGGACATGACCTTTATGAATGTGTAGCAAGTATAGAGCGTGCCCTTGCTTACAAGAAGTACAAGCAAGGGGTTCCTTTTTCTCAGCTATATGAAGAGATAAAGAGCGTCTCTACCCCTTCTACGCCAGTACCACAACCGGTCTCTCCCTCTGCAAGAGAAGAAATTGCCGAGTTGAAATCCATTATGATGAGTATGTCACAAAAATCTGATACGGTTATATCGGAGTTGAAAGAGCAAGTCGCGCAGTTGACACACGCGACGGATCAAGCCAAGTTTCTTCCAATTTGCGATCCAGCCAGTGCGATGAATTTTCAAAATGACCTTATTCAAGAAGAAAACGAGGTGTTGACAGCTGATGATGACTCAGATGATGATCTAGACGAGTTCTTGCAAAAAATACTTGCTGCGTGTGCTGTAACCACTCGATCGAGTGATTCTTCTACTCGATCGAGCGGTTCTAATCGTCCAGTGACTCGATCGAATAAAAATGGTGCTCGATCGAGAGGTGCAGAATTCCAAGACGGTCGATCGAGTGACTCTTCTACTCGATCGAGCAACCATGCTGAATATATCACTCGATCGAGTGAAGAACAAGGTCGATCGAGCGACAAAGGTACTCGATGCGATTACTTGCGGCGGAAATTCTAATTTACTATCTAATACCGCCACCGTGTCATCTTCCCCTCGCTGTGGAGACGCACGCATTGATAAGGGTAAAGAAAAGGTTGCAGGACCGCTCATCGCTACCGCAGTACTCTTCCCAAGTCGTCTGAAGGACGCAAAGATCGAGCAACAGTACGGTAAGTTCGTGGACATCGTGCAGAACCTCCAGGTAACTGTCCCTTTTTCCGAACTTGTTACTCAGGTACCCACTTACGCTAAGTTTATGAAGGATATCGTGACGCGTAAGAGGAATTTGAGCGAATTTGAGACAATTTCATTTATGGAAGAGTCTAGTAATTTACTGTTAAATAAGGCCCCTCCAAAAATGAAAGACCCGGGCAGCTTTTCTATTACTTGTGTCATAGGTAATATGGTTATTGATAAGGCCCTTTGCGATTTAGGTGCCAGTATTAGTGTCATGCCCTTCCCGTCGCAAGAAATTGAAGATGAGTCACTTCAAAGTGACTAACATTACCCTACGGATGGTGATAGATCTCGTTAGGAGACCTTTAGGTGTCTTAGAGGATGTGCCTGTGAAAATAGGCCAGCTCTACATCCCAGTAGATTTCATTGTTTTGGATATAGCCGAGGACACCCGGACCCAAATTATCTTAGGAAGACCATTCCTTTGTACAGTGGTGGGCCGTTATTGATGTCGATGAGGGCGCCCGACTCTTGCGGTAGGGGATGACGCTATCACATTCAGTTTGCCCAGTACTTTAGCTCACCCAATGATAGAGGACACTTGTTATTCGGTCGATATCATTGATGAGTCTATTTATGACTTCTGGTCGGGTTCTTTTTTGAAGGACCCACTGGAAGCTCTCATGCTTTTTGATGAGTGTGCAGATAGCCCAGAGGACGATGACGCTGCGTTGGATTTTCTTGTTGATGATTTAGATGAGCATGAGGGAGAGCAGGTGGAACAAATGATTAGCACACTTTGCTCCATTGAGGTAAAGGTACCGGAACGTAAGCCTCTCCCTTCTCATCTTAAATATGCTTTTCTAGACGATACAGAGCAGTATCCAGTCATTGTTAGTGCTAAGCTTAGTGACGATCATCTGACCTCTTTATTAGCTGTACTTAAGAAAAACAGGAAAGCAATGGGCTATTCACTGGACGATATCACGGGGATTAGTCCCGATATTTGTATGCCCAGGATAGAGCTGGAGGAGGATCACAAACCTTGCAGACAGGGTCAGCGCCGGCTGAACCAGAAGATGCAGGATGTTATGATGGTTGAGGTAATGAAGCTGCTGGATGCAGGTATTATTTATTCTGTAGGTAACTCTAGATGGGTAAGCCCAGTACAGGTAGTCCCGAAGAAAGGAGGGACAACTGTAGTTAAGAATGAGAAGAATGAATTAATACCTACTCGAGTAGTGACTGGTTGGCGGATGTGTATAGACTACAGACAGCTAAACGCCGCCACTAAGAAAGATCACTTTCCCCTTCATTTTATTGATCAAATGGTAGAAAGGTTAGCTTCTCATAAATTTTTCTGCTATTTAGACGGGTACTCAGGGTTCTTTCAGATCCCTATCCACCCGGACGATCAGGCCAAGACTACTTTTACCTGTTCTAAGGGCGTTTTTGCGTATCGCAGAATGCCTTTTGGTTTGTGCAATGCCCCTACCATCTTCCAAAGGTGTATGATGGGGATATTTTCAGAGTATATTGAGTCTATCATGGAAGTTTTTATGGACGATTTCAGTGTATACGGAAGTGATTTTTCTAACTGTCTGTCTAACCTTGAGAAAGTGTTGCAGCGCTGTATTGAGGTTAACCTTGTGCTGAATTGGGAGAAGTGCCACTTTATGGTCAACGAGGGAGTTGTTTTAGGGCACTTGGTTTCTGATAGGGGAATAGAAGTTGACAAGGCAAAGGTGGAAGTGATTAAGCAATTACCACCTCCTGTTAATGTTAAGGGGGTGAGGAGCTTCCTTGGTCACGCCGGTTTTTATCGCCGGTTTATCAAGGATTTCTCCAAAATTGCTAAACCACTTACACAGCTGTTGCTCAAGGATGCCCCTTTTGTGTTTACTGATGCTTGTCTTTCTGCTTTTAACAGGTTAAAGCAGGCCTTAGTCTCCGCGCCGATCATACAACCTCCCAACTGGGACTTGCCGTTTGAGATCATGTGCGACGCGAGTGACTATGCACTAGGAGCGGTGCTTGGCCAGAGGAAAGACAAAGCCTTGAATGCTATTTACTATGCGAGCCGAACTCTGGATGAGGCTCAAGTGAAGTACACTACCACTGAGAAGGAGCTGTTAGCTGTAGTTTATGCCTTAGAGAAGTTTCGTACTTATTTAGTTGGGTCAGAAGTCACTGTTTTTACTGACCATGCAGCTTTGAGGCATCTCCTTGCTAAGAAGGAGGCTAAACCGCGGCTACTGAGATGGATACTCCTTCTTCAGGAGTTTGACCTGCAGATTAAGGATAAGAAAGGAGCTGAGAACGTTGTAGCTGATCACTTGTCGCGGCTGATGCGACAAGAAGGGGAAGATTCTCTACCCATTGATGATTCTTTTCCTGACGATACTTTATTTGCTGTTGTATCGTCTATTGTTAACCAAGAACCTTGGTATGCAGATATAGCTAACTTCGTTGTCAGTGGCGAGCCGCTTTGATCTTTCTCATCGCAAAAGAAGCGTTTTCTATATAACGCTAAGCAGTACTTCTGGGACGATCCTTACTTGTTTAAGGAATGTGCAGACGGTCTCTACAGACGGTGTATTCCGCAGTGGGAGACCAAAATAGTCCTGGAAGGCTGTCACTCCTCTTCATATGGTGGTCACCACGGTCCATCGCGCACCGTGGCTAAGGTACTTCAGTCTGGTTTTTACTGGCCTTCTTTGTTTGCTGACGCCAAGTCTTTTGTTTCAGCTTGTGATGCATGCCAACGATCAGGGAATATTTCGAAGAGACATGAGATGCCACAAAACGGCATCCTAGAGGTTGAGGTTTTCGATGTCTGGGGCATTGATTTCCAAGGACCGTTCCCGTCCAGTAAAGGTAACAGGTACATCTTAGTAGCTGTAGACTATGTGTCAAAATGGGTTGAGGCAATTGCTTCACCTCACTGTGACGGTAAGACCGTGATAAAGATGTTCAAAAAGATCATATTCCCCCGTTTTGGTGTCCCTAGGGTCGTCATTAGTGATGGGGGGATGCATTTTAAGGAAAAGAAACTCACTTCCATACTGTCTAGAGTTGGTGTCCAACACCGGCGTGGTTTGGGGTATCATCCCCAAACTAGTGGTCAGGTAGAGGTCTCTAATCGTGAGCTGAAAGAGATCTTGTCTAAGGTAGTTTCTAAATCACGGAAGGACTGGAGTCTTAAGCTAGATGACACATTATGGGCTTATAGAACTGCCTTTAAGACACCAATTGGTGCATCACCTTATAGGTTAGTTTATGGGAAATCGTGTCACTTACCTGTTGAGCTGGAATGTAAGGCCTGGTGGGCAATTCGTGAGCTTAATTATGATCCTAAATTGTGTGGTCAGAATCGTCTTTTGCAGCTAGATGAATTAGAGGAGTTTAGGCTTAATGCCTATGACAGCTCGCGCATTTACAAGGAAAAGACGAAGAGATGGCATGACAAGAGAATCCTACCTCGGGAGTTTCATGTGGGGCAGAAGGTGTTGCTGTTTAATGCCCGTTTGAGACTATTTCCTGGCAAGCTGAAGTCCAGGTGGAGTGGTCCATACACGGTGACAGCTGTTACCAAATTTGGATCCGTGGAGCTTGAAGATTCCGAGGGTCATAGATTCAAGGTGAATGGCCAATATGTGAAGCATTACCATGAGGCGAGTGAAGCGGACAACCGCGTTGAAGTCTTGCGCTTCGACGAGCTCGACGCGCCAGTTACTTGATACCAGAAAGGTCGTGCGGGACCTCTTAAACCAGCGCTCTCCGGGAGGCAGCCCGGACAGTTTTTTTTGTACTTTTGTTGAACTATTTGTTTTTCTTTAGCTTTACGTTGCACTTTAGACGCTGTTTATGAACCCCCTCTGTATTTTCCTTGCTTTTAATGCGTCTTTTGCAGGTTAAAGTACTCGATCGAATGACTTTGTGTTCGATCGAGCACTTTCTGATGCAGCTGTTACTCGATCGAGGGATAATGTCCTCGATCGACCAGATCCAAACCCGTGTTAACTCGATCGAGTGATCCGTCATTCGATCGAGCTCTTCCAATGCACCGGATCACTCGATCGAGCTGTCCCAGGCGCTCGATCGAGTAGTTATGACCTCCAGCTGCTGTTTTACGTCTATGGAGCCGCTGCTCGACTTTCTTTGACCTCCCATGTTCATGGTCGGTTTGGGGAGGTCCCTCCTTATGACGTTTTGTAAGTTTTCTGACTCCGTCTCCTTTTTCCTTTCAGTCTACATTTCTTTCCCTATTTTTAGTACAATGAGGACATTGTACGGTTTGGTTTGGGGAGGTATGCATCCATATCTGTGTCTGCATGTTTCTTGCATTTTTGCTTGCACGTTTATTTATTCTCGCATGCATTGTTGTTTGAATTAAAAAAAAATCATATAAAAATCATAAAATTCAAAAAAAAATTTCAAAAAATTCATGTTTAAATTGAGTCGGAACGTTTGAACATTGACGCTACTTTGAATCCTTACTTGAGCCCTGCATATTCTTGACATTTAGTTGGCATGATTATGTGCATAATCTACGAGTTTTTGTTCCTTCTTTATCTGAACGAATAGACCTGATTCATTACGTCGGCAAGCTACATTACATTCTGAGGTTAGAGCTTTATAAACTGGTGACATTCATGACCGGTTTCATTTAGGATGTGAGTAGTACTCTTTCTAAGACATGTAACATCAATTTGGATAAGCATGAGTCTAGTCTTCTTAATACCTGTATGCATTCGGTTTGTGGATGGTGACGCGTGTTAGGAGAGGCAGCCCCCTTATTTCATTCTACCCATGAGCCTCACATAGCCAAATTGCCTTTTTGTCCTATCAACTACTTTCTATAATACTTCCTACCCTAGCTGAGCTAGTAACGAGTAGTTCTTGGAATGTTTTACTGCAATACGGTTATTTTATCTGATTTCAGAAGATGGTGGAAGAATTGAAGGGAAAGAAAGAAAAATAAAAAAATGTTGAAGGGAAATAAAAAAAAGGAAAAAAAGAGAACGAAAGTGGAAAGAAAGAAAGAAACAAAAATGGAAAATGAAAAGAAGAAAAAATTCTAAATGAAAAAAAAGGAATGAGAATTGCACAATGTTTCACACTCCCATGTCTTATTCATATTCTATGGGGAGTCGACGATTTTTGGTGTTTTGTGAGTTTAGTGCATAATGTTGCACCGTTTCATCTTGCTGTTATGAGTACGAAGATGGGATGCAGTTTATATTTGGATCCGTTGTTGCTAGCCTAGCTATTAACCCCATATATCCAAATTCATTTTAGCCCCTTCTTACCCATTACCTAACTAACCCAAATGTAAGTCCTCGACACGTGTCTTGGTCATTAGTATGGTTGGAATGCATATGTACGGTTGTAGAGACTTTATTCATGTTAACTGCAAGCATGTTCTTATAGGTCGAGTTAGGTGAGTGTCTAATTTCTTTCTATCTTTCACGTTTATACTCACCCTGTGCCTGATTTTGAGTGACGAGCGACCCGTGAGAGTCCGACATCTTCTGAATCTTGCAAGGTCGATGGTTCAGTAAGCTCGTTTGCACTTTCCAGTTGCCATTTTGTCATTTTGTTGCATTGAATTGGTTCTAGTGGATGATTTGTAGCTGATGCGTTGGTCCCGTTCCATTGTTTACCCTTAGTTGCATTCATATTTGCTTGGGGACAAGCAAAGGTTTGGTTTGGGGAGATTTGATGCGTGTCTTTTATATAAGGTTTTCACCTCATTTTTACACGCATTTCTGTGCCTTTTATGTAGCATCTGGCTACAAATACCCCGAATATTCTACTTTGGTCCGTTTATTGTATTTTACAGGAATTGACCAGAGAGGAGCTAAATCAAGCCTTAATTGTCCCAATTGTATGCATTCCTGGGAAATAAGGAGCCGGAGCTTAGACATCTAACATTTGGAAGACGCATGAGCTGAGTTTGGGAAGCAGTTCAAGTCCTAACATGCCTACATAGCTCGATCGAGTGGTCTACTGCTCGATCGAATGCTCTACACACTCAAGAATGGTCGATCGACCAGTTTAAGGAGTCAATCGAGGACGTTCTGCAAGCAGTGATCGATCGAGAGGTTGTTCTAGCTCGATCGAGTGATTTGAGGTCGATCGAGTAATCTTTCTACTCGATCGAGGGGTTTTCGTGTGCTTTTAGTTCATTTCCGCCTAATCTTTTATGGGCTTTTGTAATTAGTCCATAGATTAGGTTTAAGACGATTTTTCAGTATAAGACTGAGGAAACAGGACGTTACTCCCATCTCTTCACTACGTACATTTTCGACTGCTACTTCTGTCACTGTTCTTTGGATTTCTATTCTCTACATTTGTTACTCGGATTCGGTATTATCAATCTAGTTTATTTCTTAATCGTATTTACTGCTTTTAAATCCTTTTCTCTCTTTGCTTTATAATTGTTCAATCAGTCTCTTAATAGTTTATTTATCATGCTTAGTTTAAATTATTTGGTTGTTGTAATTGTTAATCCGACGATTATGAGTAGCTAATTTCCTATGCTAAGACTATAGGGGATCCATAACATGAAGGGAGGGTAATCGATCTACTAGGTTAATGCCGGTATCGTCTTTGTTGTTTAAATGCTACAATTAATTGTAATTGCCTAATCGAGTCGACGCAGTTAGACCCTTATTCTTAGTGGACCTTGACCTGGACCGAAAGGTTGGAAGAGGCAGACTAGTAGCGAACAATAGAGTATTGCAGCGAGGGCGAAAGTTAAACTGTTTACACTTTATGGTGAATTAAGGACCGAAAGGTGACATTCGCTACCCCTTAGACCGTACTGCATTGACCTGGGACCTAGATTACTCGACCAGATGATTATGGTGAACCGTTTGTCTTAGCTATTCTCCTTATTCTGTTAAACTCTTTCTTTTTATTTCTCTTCTCCTTGTCCTCTTAGTTTAGAAATCACATTTTATAAACCCCCCAAATTGGTTACCTTGGCGAACCTAGTTTTAGCAGACAATTTCCTACCTCTCTGTGGATTCGACCCGACTTCCCTAGCTATATTAGTTAGAGCCAGTTGGTTATTTTTGGCAGGTACGCGACAGACGTGTCAGATAAGAAGAACATGCTCCGCTAATTAGCCTAATGGGGTATTTATAGTGAAAATTAGGGAGGATGCATTAGGGTTAACTAAGGGCTAAACTAGTAATTACACTTTTTAAGTTGAGCAAGAAGGACCCGGTATTTTCTGAGAGAAGGGCTTCTCTTTTCGTAGCTTGAAGAGGACAACACCTGCTGTGAAGAAATCCGGGCGGAATAAGGTCGGGACGGTCGGATTTGGGCGGTGGAATCCGAGCGGATTCTGGAGAATCCGGACGGATTGTTGAGGGTGAATCCGAGCGGATTCAGGCACGGGACGCTCGGATTGTGCAGAGGATGGACGGGCGGATTGCTGGCAATCCGCTCGGATTGTCAGTCAGCATAGTAACTTCTTCTTTTCTTCCCTTTTCTTCATAAATTCCTTGGGGATTTCCTTGGGGACTCAAGGATCTTTTCACAACATTGCTCTTCTACTATGATATGTACAAAGGCCTTCTAATCTTGTCTCTCCTTGATGCTTGGTCATTGAATTCGATCAATTTAGTCTCGTTTTGCCATGAAAATGCAAGATTCTTACTCCTTTCCTACCAAGGGATCAAAATCTCAAAGAATATGCAAAACAAAGAACTAAAGATAAGAAATGACCCAAATAAGCACTAAAAAGCATGGAAACAAGGCTAATTCGGGGGCTAAATATGCGCCAATTATGGTCACATCACCGCGACTGCAGGGGCTTCTGTTCCTGTCACCTTGGTCGATCGACTGGCTGTTATGGTCGATCGACCGCCTTCACTGTTGTACCTGTTCACGACCATTCCCCTGCTGTGTTTGGTCGATTTGCGGAGTTGAGGGAGTCTTTTCTCCACTTTATTTTCCGATTCATTTCTGTTTTCTTCTGTTTTCTTATTTTGCACATAATTTTGCGTTTCGTAAACTGCTTTTTCGGAATTACGCGCGGTGCTTTTGTTTCTTTTCAGGTACCTATGGTAGCACTGCTGGCTACTGAAACCTCCTAGCTCACGCTGGTTTGGGGAGGTTTCCTTTTTTCTGCGCTTAAAGTCTTGTGAGTTTCTGAATCACCCCTTCATTGTCTTGCTTAGTTAGTTATCGCAACCCCCCATTTCCTTTCGCTTTTTTTTACATGATTTTGAACAATGGGGACATTGTGTGATTTGGTATGGGGAAGGGTTTTGCGTTGCATTCATTCTGTTTTGCATTCACATTTAGTTTTCGTCTTGCATTGCTTATTTCATTTCCTATATATATACAAAAATTCAAAAAAATTAAAAAATTTCAAAACAAAAAAAAAATACAAAAAAATCACGTTTATTTTAGCATATAGATTGAGTCGGAACGGTAGTATTTTAATGATGACATTGCATTTTCAGCTGTTTATGCCTAAGTCGTGCTTACTTGACATGTTATTAGTAGAATCACATATGCATACCTACGAGTTTTTGTTAAAATATTTGCTGGATTATAGACTTGACCTGAAATGTTGGCAACCTACTTATAATTTCTAAGGATTAGAGCTCATATAACTTGTGTCATTTGTGACCGGTTTCATGTAGGATTGTGAGTAGTTACTCCTTGCATATCATTTATGATTAATTTGCACATTTATGAAATTCAATTGTTTTTTGCCTGCATACATTCGGGTTAGTGGTTGGTGTCACATGCAGGGAGGTGCTTACAATTTCCCCTTTATTTCATTTTTACCCATTGAACTCCACATTAGCCAAATTTGCCTGTTGACCCTTAGCTACATCCAAATTTAGCCTGCCTTTTCAAGGTAGTATAATGTATGCTTTTGCGGTATATAATTTATTGTGCCAAGTTTGGTCCGTATTGCGTTACTTGGAGATAGTAGAAAAGAAAGAAGGAGGATGAAAAGAAAAGAATTGGAAAATGAAAAAAAAAACAAAGAAAGAGAAAAAAAAGGTTGAGAAAAATTCGAAAAAAAAAGAGAACAAATGGTGAAAGAAAGAAACCGTGAAAGGAAAAGATGTTGTTTGTAGACGGTTTCACTCCTATGCTTTATTTACATTTATTGAGGAGTATTTTCAGTTCGGTTTGGTGAGTTTTGTGCCAAATGAAGGGCGCATGTGCTTAATCCTATAAGTGAGTTGGAATTGGATGTTATCATATGGTTTTGTTTAGGTACTAGCTTGGGCGCCTATACCTCCACATTTCTATAAATGTTTTGCCTTTTCTCACCCATTGCCTCACTTTACCATATTTTTGTAAGCCCTCGGCTGTGACAAGACCATGTTTGGTTGGAATGTATGTACGGTAGTTAGAATTGTCTATCATATTAGTTGCATGCATGATTATGTGGGTCGTAGTTTAGATGAGCGGCTATTTCTCTTCCTCTCTTACATATATATGCTTACCCTTTGCTTCATGAGAGAAGAGTGACCCGTGAGAGTCCAATTTTAAAGGTCTTGCAAGGTCGACGGTTCAGCTTTATTTTTAACGACTACATAACTCGTTTGCATGATTCATAAGGCTAATTGATTGTTGATTTTTAGCATTAAACTGGTCTAGGCTTTATAGTTGCATTTCAATCTGAGATTTAACACGATCCATTAGGTTCTAAGATCGAGTCTAGTTCTTGCTTGGGGACAAGCAAGGGCTTAGTTTGGGGAAGTTTGATGCGTGTCTAAAATATGATGTTTTACACCCTTTTTTACATGCATTTCAGAGCTCAAATGTGTAGTTTATTCTACTATATTCCCCTTTCCGTCTACTTTCGTGTTTTTGTGTAATATTGCGAAATGTGAAGAATTCAAATGAAATCGAGCCGAAGCCGTCCCCGAGTACTAGGCATAGGACCTGACGTGAAGTAAAGACTCGGGAAGCAAACTTGGTTCGCGTTTCAAGGCCTAAAAGATAGCAAAAGCATGGTTGCGTACAAGTTGCAAAGCTAAAACAAGCGAAGAAATGCTTCTCGACAGTGCAGCCTTATTCAGATGGCTATATCTCTAGTTTTAGAGCAGATAATCGAGTAACTCTAATTAGAGGTGAAATCTTATCCTCTTAGCTTTCTAACGTCGCGTAGAACACCTGATTTGACCAAGTAACGAAGAAATGGCAGCTGTTTTTAAGATCGATCGCACTGCAGAATCGTCGAGAATGCATTCTTTGTACAACACCCTTGGTCGATCGACCGTCTCGGGGGTCGATCGATGGTCTCGATGGTCGATCGACCACTCCACGATCTGACGACGCGCAAATTAAAATTAGAATTCCGAAGCCCACTTGTAATTAGGTTTTAGGAATAAGTTACAGGACTTCTCTATAAAAACAAAACATCATTCATCAGTTTGAGGAGGTCTCTCTCGCATGAGAGAAGAACGGTAGATTAGTTTACAATAATTCGATACTTTACATTCATAGCTTTAGCATTCTTAATAAAGTTCATTGCTTCCGGATCTTATTTATCCTTCCTTTATTTTCGGTAATTCTTGTTCTTTAATTTACGCTTACCTTTATTTGCTTCATTTAGTCTAGAAATTGCTAGTTAGATCCCGAAACCTCAATTGCTTTATTGCGTTATTATTCCTTTTAATCATGTTTTCCTTATTAGTTTTTATCAAATTCGTTGTTGTTATTATCATTCACATGAGTAGCTAAGTACCCTTTGCTAAGATGTAGGGGAGTTATAGCGTAGATGGCGTAGAATAGGTGACCCCGAATTAGGGCATGGTCGATCGACTGGCTTAACTGGTCGATCGACTATGTCGTGTGGTCGGTCGACTGAGATAGTTGGTCGATCGACCAGATCCGTGTCTGATTAGCATCGTTTGATTCGTTAAGTGCAATATTTAACAATGAGACCGAGAGGAGACTTGTTAGATGCTTAGTTTTGACCAACCCGTAGATCGAGAGATAGGGGTGGGCATTAATTAACGAATTAAGACGACTAAATTGCTAAGATCGAAAGATAAGTAATTTGGGCTTTAGGAATCACTTTTCAGGGCGAGAGCTAGTATTAATGAGACCTAGGGACTAGTAGCATAGGCCGAATGGAGCTACTAGTTAACTTGGACCGAGAGGACATGTTATACCCATCCTACACGACTGTATTTCGGACTTACCTAGGATTATGTGCCATCACAGCTATAGTGAACCGCCCGTCTTAGCTCCTTTTTATCATTTGTTTACACCTATTTTTATTACTTGCTTATTTATTTTTACATTTAGACTTAGTTATAATTCAATCAAAACCCCCCTTTCCCTTTAGACTAAATATAAACAGATGAATCTTATAATGCCTCCCTGCGGATCGACCCTGCTTACCGCTAACTTCTGTTAGTAGTAAATAGGTTTATAAATTTTATTTTTGATACTAAACGACGGTATCAAATTTTGGCGTTGTTGTCGGGGAGGCAGCCTAGTTTTATCTGTTTTTATTTAGTTTATTTCCTGTCTCAAGGAGCTTCGGTTCCTTGAGACCATTCTCATGTCGTTCCTTCTAAAATTTCTGCAGGGAGAAGACGAGATTTTTGGTGCTTATTTAGCCAGGTTTTTGGAGTGGCTCGAACCCAGACGGGGAATTCATACTAGACTCCAACTATGCTGGACTATCATCCATGGAGTGAATGACCCTACGCAAGCAAACCTTGAATCTATTGGTAAGTGGGATTTCGAAGGAGTCCCCGTGAATGAGGTATTAGAATTTTTTGATTGGTTTGTTGCTGAAACTCGTAAACCTGACTTTTCTGTTCATGTTAACTTGAATGAGGGGGTGGGTGAGACCTTAGAAACCAATCTAGGAAATGCTGACGGAGACATAGAGGAGACCACTAGCGTGGTTGACAATCCTTTTATGAGGATAGTCAACAAACCCTTTATGATTCTTACACAGATAGTGAGGATGATTTGGAGGCTCTCTTTGACAATCTCCATCTTGACGAGTTTAGCGATGCGGAGAGTGAGGAGGTAGATTTAGACAGTCTTGAGGTCAAATGGGATACTTATGATGATATAGATAATGAGCCTATTTTAGGAGACCCCATTGACCCATTTGACTTTACATCCCCATGCATTTGGGACGATTATCCACCTTCACCTTTAGCGGACCAGACTCCTTCACCTCACAGTCCTTACCCGTCTGAGCATTTAAATTCTACTCGCATTGTTTTTGGGTTGAATGCTACAGAGCTCCTTTATTTACCACCTGCGGTTAATTTGAGCTTCTATATTCCGCCCTTAGCTGGAGGGAGAAATAATTTTGTGAATGCTTTTAGAAGCTGTCATAGGAAATTTGTTAGGCTTAAATGTTATTATATTTTACTTTCCTATGCTATTGCTGTCTTATGGTGCTACTTACAGTTTTGTGTAGCACATGCGCAGCTATTTGACAATTCTGTGCGAGCTTTGAGTCGCTTTGATTGGGCTCAATTAGAGTAGTTGGCTAAAGAAAAAGAGGTCGAGCGGGACCTGACTGAAACCAGCGCTAGCCGGGAGGCAACCCGGAGTGTGATTTTTGTTATCTTGCGAATAAGCTTTGTTTTAAAACTCTTTAGACTTTAAAATTGGGTTTTGCGCAATTTTGGGCGGGTTATTATGTGGATTTGCAGATTCATAGACCATATTAGCTCAATTTATTGAGCTAATTCGAAGAAATCAGAAACTTATAGTAGGTATCTCAGTCGATCGACTGGCCTGTGTGGTCGATCGACTATGCCGCGATATGGGGGGGCTTCATTCTGTCACCCCCGGTCGATCGATCGTCATGGTCGATCGACCGCCTTTTCTGTTGTACCTTTTCACGACCATTCCCCTGTTGTGTTTGGTCGGTTTGCGGAGTTGAGGGAGTCTTTTCTCCACTTTATTTTCCGATTCATTTCTGTTTTCTTCTGTTTTCTTATTTTGCACATAATTTTGCGTTTCGTAAACTGCTTTTTCGGAATTACGCGCGGTGCTTTTGTTTCTTTTCAGGTACCTATGGTAGCATCTGTTGCAACTCTCTTGACCTCCTAGCTCACGCTGGTTTGGGGAGGTTTCCTTTTTTCTGCGCTTAAAGTCTTGTGAGTTTCCGAATCACCCCTTCATTGTCTTGCTTAGTTAGTTATAGCAACCCCCCATTTCCTTTCGCTTCTTTTTACATGATTTTGAACAATGGGGACATTGTGTGATTTGGTTTGGGGAAGGGTTTTGCGTTGCATTCATTCTGTTTTGCATTCACATTTAGTTTTCGTCTTGCATTGCTTATTTCATTTCCTATATATATACAAAAATTCAAAAAAATTAAAAAATTTCAAAACAAAAAAAATACAAAAAAATCACGTTTATTTTAGCATATAGATTGAGTCGGAACGGTAGTATTTTAATGATGACATTGCATTTTCAGCTGTTTATGCCTAAGTCATGCTTACTTGACATGTTATTAGTAGAATCACATATGCATACCTACGAGTTTTTGTTAAAATATTTGCTGGATTATAGACTTGACCTGAAATTTTGGCAACCTACTTATAATTTCTAAGGATTAGAGCTCATATAACTTGTGTCATTTGTGACCGGTTTCATGTAGGATTGTGAGTAGTTACTCCTTGCATATCATTTATGATTAATTTGCACATTTATGAAATTCAATTGTTTTTTGCCTGCATACATTCGGGTTAGTGGTTGGTGTCACATGCAGGGAGGTGCTTACAATTTCCCCTTTATTTCATTTTTACCTATTGAACTCCACATTAGCCAAATTTGCCTGTTGACCCTTAGCTACATCCAAATTTAGCCTGCCTTTTCAAGCTAGTATAATGTATGCTTTTGCGGTATATAATTTATTGTGCCAAGTTTGGTCTGTATTGCGTTACTTGGAGATAGTAGAAAAGAAAGAAGGAGGATGAAAAGAAAAGAATTGGAAAATGAAAAAAAAAAAAAAAAAAAAAAGAGAAAAAAAAGGTTGAGAAAAATTCGAAAAAAAAAGAGAACAAATGGTGAAAGAAAGAAACCGTGAAAGGAAAAGATGTTGTTTGTAGACGGTTTCACTCCTATGCTTTATTTACATTTATTGAGGAGTATTTTCAGTTCGGTTTGGTGAGTTTTGTGCCAAATGAAGGGCGCATGTGCTTAATCCTATAAGTGAGTTGGAATTGGATGTTATCATATGGTTTTGTTTAGGTACTAGCTTGGGCGCCTATACCTCCACATTTCTATAAATGTTTTGCCTTTTCTCACCCATTGCCTCACTTTACCATATTTTTTGTAAGCCCTCGGCTGTGACAGGACCATGTTTGGTTGGAATGTATGTACGGTAGTTAGAATTGTCTATCATATTAGTTGCATGCATGATTATGTGGGTCGTAGTTTAGGTGAGCGGCTATTTCTCTTCCTCTCTTACATATATATGCTTACCCTTTGCTTCATGAGAGAAGAGTGACCCGTGAGAGTCCAATTTTAAAGTTCTTGCAAGGTCGACGGTTCAGCTTTATTTTTAACGACTACATAACTCGTTTGCATGATTCATAAGGCTAATTGATTGTTGATTTTTAGCATTAAACTGGTCTAGGCTTTATAGTTGCATTTCAATCTGAGATTTAACACGATCCATTAGGTTCTAAGATCGAGTCTAGTTCTTGCTTGGGGACAAGCAAGGGCTTAGTTTGGGGAAGTTTGATGCGTGTCTAAAATATGATGTTTTACACCCTTTTTTACATGCATTTCAGAGCTCAAATGTGTAGTTTATTCTACTATATTCCCCTTTCCGTCTACTTTCGTGTTTTTGTGTAATATTGCAGAAATGTGAAGAATTCAGCGGAAATCGAGCCGAAGCCGTCCCCGAGTACTAGGCATAGGACCTGACGTGAAGTAAAGACTCGGGAAGCAAACTTGGTTCGCGTTTCAAGGCCTAAAAGATAGCAAAAGCATGGTTGCGTACAAGTTGCAAAGCTAAAACAAGCGAAGAAATGCTTCTCGACAGTGCAGCCTTATTCAGATGGCTATATCTCTAGTTTTAGAGCAGATAATCGAGTAACTCTAATTAGAGGTGAAATCTTATCCTCTTAGCTTTCTAACGTCGCGTAGAACACCTGATTTGACCAAGTAACGAAGAAATGGCAGCTGTTTTAAGATCGATGCGCACTGCAGAATTCGTCAGAATGCATTACTGTACAACACCCTTGGTCGATCGACTGGTCTCAGGGGTCGATCGACTGGTCTCAGTGGTCGATCGACCACTCCACGATTCTGACGCGCAAATTAAAATTAGAATTCCGAAGCCCACTTGTAATTAGGTTTAGGAATAAGTTACGGGACTTCTCTATAAAAACAAAACATCATTCATCAGTTTGAGGAGGTCTCTCTCGCATGAGAGAAGAACGGTAGATTAGTTTACAATAATTCGATACTTTACATTCATAGCTTTAGCATTCTTAATAAAGTTCATTGCTTCCGGATCTTATTTATCCTTCCTTTATTTTCGGTAATTCTTGTTCTTTAATTTACAGTTTACCTTTATTTGCTTCATTTAGTCTAGAAATTGCTAGTTAGATCCCGAAACCTCAATTGCTTTATTGCGTTATTATTCCTTTTAATCATGTTTTCCTTATTAGTTTTTATCAAATTCGTTGTTGTTATTATCATTCACATGAGTAGCTAAGTACCCTTTGCTAAGATGTAGGGGAGTTATAGCGTAGATGGCGTAGAATAGGTGACCCTAATTAGGGCATGGTCGATCGACCGCTTAATCGGTCGATCGACTATGTCGTGTGGTCGGCCGATCGAGATAGTTGGTCGATCGACCAGATCCGTGTCTGATTAGCATCGTTTGATTCGTTAAGTGCAATATTTAACAATGAGACCGAGAGGAGACTTGTTAGATGCTTAGTTTTGACCAACCCGTAGATCGAGAGATAGGGGTGGGCATTAATTAACGAATTAAGACGACTAAATTGCTAAGATCGAAAGATAAGTAATTTGGGCTTTAGGAATCACTTTTCAGGGCGAGAGCTAGTATTAATGAGACCTAGGGACTAGTAGCATAGGCCGAATGGAGCTACTAGTTAACTTGGACCGAGAGGACATGTTATACCCATCCTACACGACTGTATTTCGGACTTACCTAGGATTATGTGCCATCACAGCTATAGTGAACCGCCCGTCTTAGCTCCTTTTTATCATTTGTTTACACCTATTTTTATTACTTGCTTATTTATTTTTACATTTAGACTTAGTTATAATTCAATCAAAACCCCCCTTTCCCTTTAGACTAAATATAAACAGATGAATCTTATAATGCCTCCTGCGGATCGACCACCTTACCGCTAACTTCTATTAGTAGTAAATAGGTTTATAAATTTTATTTTTGATACTAAACGACGGTATCAAATTTTGGCGTTGTTGTCGGGAGGCGACCCTAGTTTTATCTGTTTTTATTTAGTTTATTTCCTGTCTCAAGGAGCTTCGGTTCCTTGAGACCATTCTCATGTCGTTCCTTCTAAAATTTCTGCGGGGAGAAGACGAGATTTTGGTGCTTATTTAGCCGGTTTTTGGAGTGGCTCGAACCCCAGGACGGGGAATTCATACTAGACTCCAACTATCTTTGGACTATCATCCATGGAGTGAATGACCCTACGCAAGCAAACCTTGAATCTATTGGTAAGTGGGATTTGAAGGAGTCCCCGTGAATGAGGTATTAGAATTTTTGATTGGTTTGTTCTTTGAAACTCGTAAACTGACTTTTCTGTTCATGTTAACTTGAATGAGGGGTGGGTGAGACCTTAGAAACCAATCTAGGAAATGCTGACGGAGACATAGAGGAGACCACTAGCGTGGTTGACAATCCTTTTATGAGGATAGTCAACAAACCCTTTATGATTCTTACACAGATAGTGAGGATGATTTGGAGGCTCTCTTTGACAATCTCCATCTTGACGAGTTTAGCGATGCGGAGAGTGAGGAGGTAGATTTAGACAGTCTTGAGGTCAAATGGGATACTTATGATGATATAGATAATGAGCCTATTTTAGGAGACCCCATTGACCCATTTGACTTTACATCCCCATGCATTTGGGACGATTATCCACCTTCACCTTTAGCGGACCAGACTCCTTCACCTCACAGTCCTTACCCGTCTGAGCATTTAAATTCTACTCGCATTGTTTTTGGGTTGAATGCTACAGAGCTCCTTTATTTACCACCTGCGGTTAATTTGAGCTTCTATATTCCGCCCTTAGCTGGAGGGAGAAATAATTTTGTGAATGCTTTTAGAAGCTGTCATAGGAAATTTGTTAGGCTTAAATGTTATTATATTTTACTTTCCTATGCTATTGCTGTCTTATGGTGCTACTTACAGTTTTGTGTAGCACATGCGCAGCTATTTGACAGGTTGCTGCGAGCTTTGAGCTGCTTTGATTGGGCTCAATTAGAGTAGTTGGCTAAAGAAAAAGAGGTCGAGCGGGACCTGACTGAAACCAGCGCTAGCCGGGAGGCAACCCGGAGTGTGATTTTTGTTATCTTGCGAATAAGCTTTGTTTTAAAACTCTTTAGACTTTAAAATTGGGTTTTGCGCAATTTTGGGCGGGTTATTATGTGGATTTGCAGATTCATAGACCATATTAGCTCAATTTATTGAGCTAATTCGAAGAAATCAGAAACTTACAGTAGGTATCTCAGTCGATCGACTGGCCTGTGTGGTCGATCGACTGTGCCGCGACTGCAGGGGCTTCTGTTCCTGTCACCCTGGTCGATCGACTGGCTGTTATGGTCGATCGACCGCCTTTGCTGTTGTACCTTTTCACGACCATTCCCCTGTTGTGTTTGGTTGGTTTGTGGAGTTAAGGGAGTCTTTTCTCCACTTTATTTTCCGATTCATTTCTGTTTTCTTCTGTTTTCTTATTTTGCACATAATTTTGCGTTTCGTAAACTGCTTTTTCGGAATTACGCGCGGTGCTTTTGTTTCTTTTCAGGTACCTATGGTAGCACTGCTGGCTACTGAAACCTCCTAGCTCACGCTGGTTTGGGGAGGTTTCCTTTTTTCTGCGCTTAAAGTCTTGTGAGTTTCCGAATCACCCCTTCATTGTCTTGCTTAGTTAGTTATAGCAACCCCCCATTTCCTTTCGCTTCTTTTTACATGATTTTGAACAATGGGGACATTGTGTGATTTGGTTTGGGGAAGGGTTTTGCGTTGCATTCATTCTGTTTTGCATTCACATTTAGTTTTCGTCTTGCATTGCTTATTTCATTTCCTATATATATACAAAAATTCAAAAAAATTAAAAAATTTCAAAACAAAAAAAATACAAAAAAATCACGTTTATTTTAGCATATAGATTGAGTCGGAACGGTAGTATTTTAATGATGACATTGCATTTTCAGCTGTTTATGCCTAAGTCGTGCTTACTTGACATGTTATTAGTAGAATCACATATGCATACCTACGAGTTTTTGTTAAAATATTTGCTGGATTATAGACTTGACCTGAAATTTTGGCAACCTACTTATAATTTCTAAGGATTAGAGCTCATATAACATGTGTCATTTGTGACCGGTTTCATGTAGGATTGTGAGTAGTTACTCCTTGCATATCATTTATGATTAATTTGCACATTTATGAAATTCAATTGTTTTTTGCCTGCATACATTCGGGTTAGTGGTTGGTGTCACATGCAGGGAGGTGCTTACAATTTCCCCTTTATTTCATTTTTACCTATTGAACTCCACATTAGCCAAATTTGCTGTTGACCCTTAGCTACATCCAAATTTAGCTTTGCCTTTTCAAGCTAGTATAATGTATGCTTTTGCGGTATATAATTTATTGTGCCAAGTTTGGTCTGTATTGCGTTACTTGGAGATAGTAGAAAAGAAAGAAGGAGGATGAAAAGAAAAGAATTGGAAAATGAAAAAAAAAAAAAAAAAAAAAAAAAAAAAAGAGAAAAAAAAGGTTGAGAAAAATTCGAAAAAAAAAGAGAACAAATGGTGAAAGAAAGAAACCGTGAAAGGAAAAGATGTTGTTTGTAGACGGTTTCACTCCTATGCTTTATTTACATTTATTGAGGAGTATTTTCAGTTCGGTTTGGTGAGTTTTGTGCCAAATGAAGGGCGCATGTGCTTAATCCTATAAGTGAGTTGGAATTGGATGTTATCATATGGTTTTGTTTAGGTACTAGCTTGGGCGCCTATACCTCCACATTTCTATAAATGTTTTGCCTTTTCTCACCCATTGCCTCACTTTACCATATTTTTTGTAAGCCCTCGGCTGTGACAGGACCATGTTTGGTTGGAATGTATGTACGGTAGTTAGAATTGTCTATCATATTAGTTGCATGCATGATTATGTGGGTCGTAGTTTAGGTGAGCGGCTATTTCTCTTCCTCTCTTACATATATATGCTTACCCTTTGCTTCATGAGAGAAGAGTGACCCGTGAGAGTCCAATTTTAAAGTTCTTGCAAGGTCGACGGTTCAGCTTTATTTTTAACGACTACATAACTCGTTTGCATGATTCATAAGGCTAATTGATTGTTGATTTTTAGCATTAAACTGGTCTAGGCTTTATAGTTGCATTTCGCTCTGAGATTGAACACGATCCATTAGGTTCTAAGATCGAGTCTAGTTCTTGCTTGGGGACAAGCAAGGGCTTAGTTTGGGGAAGTTTGATGCGTGTCTAAAATATGATGTTTTACACCCTTTTTTACATGCATTTCAGAGCTCAAATGTGTAGTTTATTCTACTACATTCCCCTTTTCCGTCTACTTTCGTGTTTTTGTGTAATATTTTGCGAAATGTGAAGAATTCCGCGGAAATCGAGCCGAATCCGTCCCCGAGTACTAGGCATAGGACCTGACGTGAAGTAAAGACTCGGGAAGCGAACTTGGTGCGCGTTTCAAGGCCTAAAAGATAGCAAAAGCATGGTTGCGTACAAGTTGCAAAGCTAAAACAAGCGAAGAAGTGCTTCTCGACAGTGCAGCCTTATTCAGATGGCTATATCTCGAGTTCTAGAGCAGATAATCGAGTAACTCCAATTCTAGGTGTAAGCTTATCCTCTTAGCTTTCCAACGCCATGTAGAACACCTGATTTGACCAAGTAACGAAGAAATGGCAGCTGTTTTAAGATCGATGCGCACTGCAGAATTAGTCAGAATGCATTACTGTACAGCACCCTTGGTCGATCGACTGGTCTCAGTGGTCGATCGACCACTCCACGACTCTGACGCGCAAATTAAAATTAGAATTCCGAAGCCCACTTGTAATTAGGTTTAGGAATAAGTTACGGGACTTCTCTATAAAAACAAAACATCATTCATCAGTTTGAGGAGGTCTCTCTCGCATGAGAGAAGAAGAACGGAGATTAGTTTACAATAATTCGATACTTTACATTCATAGCTTTAGCATTCTTAATAAAGTTCATTGCTTCCGGATCTTATTTATCCTTCCTTTATTTTCGGTAATTCTTGTTCTTTAATTTACAGTTTACCTTTATTTGCTTCATTTAGTCTAGAAATTGCTAGTTAGATCCCGAAACCTCAATTGCTTTATTGCGTTATTATTGCTTTTAATCATGTTTTCCTTATTAGTTTTTATCAAATTCGTTGTTGTTATTATCATTCACATGAGTAGCTAAGTACCCTTTGCTAAGATGTAGGGGAGCTATAGCGTAGATGGCGTAGAATAGGTGACCCCGAATTAGGGCATGGTCGATCGACCGCTTAATCGGTCGATCGACTATGTCGTGTGGTCGATCGGCGAGATAGTTGGTCGATCGACCAGATCCGTGTCTGATTAGCATCGTTTGATTCGTGAAGTGCAATATTTAATAATGAGACCAAGAGGAGACTTATTAGATGCTTAGTTTTGACCAACCCGTAGATCGAGAGATAGGGGTAGGCATTAATTAACGAATTAAGACGACTAAATTGCTAAGATCGAAAGATAAGTAATTTGGGCTTTAGGAATCACTTTTCAGGGCGAGAGCTAGTATTAGTGAGACCTAGGGACTAGTAGCATAGGCCGAACGGAGCTACTAGTTAACTTGGACCGAGAGGACATGTTATACCCATCCTACACGACTGTATTTCGGACTTACCTAGGATTATGTGCCATCACAGCTATAGTGAACCGACCGTCTTAGCTCCTTTTTATCATTTGTTTACACCTATTTTTATTACTTGCTTATTTATTTTTACATTTAGACTTAGTTATAATTCAATCAAAACCCCCCTTTCCCTTTAGACTAAATATAAACATATGAATCTCATAATGCCTCCCTGCGAATCGACCCTACTTACCGCTAACTTATGTTAGTAGTAAATAGGTTTATAAATTTTATTTTTGATACTAAACGATGGTATTAAATTTTGCGTCAAGGTAGCAAAAGAACTTGTTGGAGGCTAGCCACTCAAGCATTTGGTCAATGAATGGTAGGGGAAATGATCTTCTCTTGTCGCGGAATTCAATTTTCGATAGTCAATACACATACGCCAACCGGTGTTCTTCCTTGTGGGTATTAGCTCATTCTTTTCATTTGTCACTACTGTGGTACCTCCTTTCTTAGGTACCAATTGAACGAGGCTAACCCACAAAGAGTCTGATATGGGATATATGATTCCCGCATCAAGTAATTTCATAACCTCTCCTTTAACAACTTCTTGCATGTGGGGGTTTAATCTCCTTTGAGATTGGATGCTAGATCTATGGTCTTCCTCTAGATGAATTCTATGCATACAAAAGTTGGGACTTATCCCTTTAAGGTCATCTAGACTATAACCTATAGCCTTTACATGTTGTTTCAACACATCAAGCAATTTTCCCAATTGGTTTTCATCAAGTTTGTCATTAACAATCACGGGTTTGGTCTTAGATTCATCAAGATAAGTATATTTCAAATTTGGGGGAAGGGGTTTTAAAGTTGGAACTTGTACCTCACTTTCCTCCATTGAAGGTTCATTGAGAACTTGCTCCATTTCCATTAAACACTCCATTCTCATGGCATACTCAACTTGTTCTTCAAGCACACTAATCTCATCATACTCAAACTCCATGATAAATTCTTCTTGCTCTTCGGTTTGTATGATGTCTTCTATAATTGCTTGCTCTTGTTCCATGGGTTGATATGCTTCCACAATGATGTTATGTACTAATTCATATTGCTCATGAGTAAGTTCTTTGTTAGCTAGAGCGGACTCAAGAAGATCTACCTCCAACTCCCAATGCATATTTTTGGCCTCACTTGCTTCCAAGGCTTCCAATGCTTGCATGGGGTCTTTGAAGAAAGGTATACTCAAGTGGTCCTCAACAAAACAATGTATAATATCCATCTTACAAAATATCGAACAACTCAAAAATAATTAGAACAAACCTTGAGGAGTTTTACTTCACCAAGGCAAAGAAAGACACAACTAATAACAATCAAAGAAAATCAAATCAAGTTAACACCGTCCCCGACAACGGCGCCATTTTTAGTCGGTCCGATTTGAGCTTAGATTTCAGTTACTTGTCATTAGGAGTACCTAGACCAAAACAATATTTATAATCTTTACAAACAACTCTACTATTAGTAAAGAGGTAAGTAAAGGTCGGATCCCAAGGGACGGGTATTGATGTAGGATTTTCGATTGCAAGTAGTGGTGTCTAGGGGTGTCACAATTTGGGTTGAGATAAGAAGATCACTAAACTAAATAACAATAAAAGTAAACAAGCAAGATGATAAAAAAGAGGTGTAAACAATTGATTAAAAGCACTAGGGTGTCATGGGTTCATAGGGGCTTCATGGGAATTGATCATACAAACATATTCTCAAATTATAAGCAAGCAATTATTGTTGTGATAGGATCGAGTTGGTTTATATCTTACAATCCTAGAAAGGTTTGGGTCCCGGAGCCGAATCGATTAGATTGTACAACACCTACAAGTCGACTTAATCCTCCATACTCAACTATATGCATGGTCTAATGAGACTCGAGTTGGTTTATGTCTTAGAAGTCTCATTGAAAAGGTAAGTGATGGGTAAAAAAAAAATGCAAGGATTCATAGGCTCGCATTTCATCAAACATAACATGTGCATAAGTTGAGATCACAACAAGCAAGCAAATAAATTATGTGAACATATTAGATTAAGCATGAATCATCCCCCATGTTGGTTTCCCCTAATTCCCCATTAACCCTAGTTAAGGGAACTACTCACTCATTATCAAGTTTAACATGTTAACAAGGTTGTCAATCATATCAACAAAGCAAAACATGATGAATAAGTAAAGATGATTAACAATAATTAAAAAGGGATTAAGAGAATTATACCTAATGATGATTCCAAAATAATAAGCAAAGAATAATAGAAGTACTTGATGAATGATTGGAAGGTTGTCAATCCTCCAAATAAACCCAAATAATCTTCAATTACCCAAAATAAAGGATGAACAATAGAGAAATTAAGGAAATGAGATTTGTATTAATACTTGATTAAAAGTTGATTATAAGATTAAAGAGAGATTAGAATAATATAGACTACACTAAATATTGATAAGAAGAACATGATAATCTAATTAGTATAATGGGGTATTTATAATGGGGATTAGGTGCACAAATTAGGGTTACTAAGCGCTTAAATGACGATTAAGTCCTTAATAAAAGTTGAGGAAATGCTCCTCTCGAAGAAAGATGCGAGTCACCTTTTTGGTAGTCTTTCAAAAATATGCGCATCCCGAGTAGAACAAGAAGAAGTCGGGCTGCACTGGAGAACAATCCGAGCGTCCAAAAGGTCGGGACGAGCGGATTGTGCAGGTGGTGGACGAGCTACTTCGTAGGTGGGACGCTCGGATTGTGGATCTCTTGGACGAGCGGCCAGGCAGGTGGGACGCTCGGATTGTGACTCTTGGACGAGCGGCCCGATGCTGGGATGAGCGGATTCCAGTCTAGTGAGCTTTTTCTTCTTTTCTTCTTCCAACAATCCTCCGGGATCTTGTCGGAGATGCAAGGATCTTCTTCATCATTGCCCATCTACTTCATTATTTACAAAGGCCTTCTAGTCTTGTCTTCACTTTGATGTTTGGTCATTAGATTCGATCAATTTAGTTCTATTTTGCCATGAAAATGCACGGTATGCACTCCTCTCCTACCAAGGGAACAAAACCCAAAGAATATGCAAAACAAAGGACTAAAGATAGTAAATGACCCAAATATGCACTAAAAAGCATAGGAACGAGGCTAATTCGGGGACTAAATATGCTCAAATATTGGTCACATCACATGGTATGTAGAACTAAGGATGACTTTGTGTTGGTGACTAATACATTTATTTTGGAAATGTAAAGAAATGATGAAAGGCTTTAAAATACCTCCCAAAATGTAAAGAAATTAAATAAAAGGCTTTAAAATACCCTTTAAATGTAATTAACCAAATATTATCACCGAAAAATGGATTAAACCGTCATGGTATTAAGAACCAAGGGTGAAAATGTTTTATGGTTAAAACTTGTAAAAAGGAAATAAAAAGGGTTTGAAAATATTTGAAATGGTAAAAACTGTTTACAAATACGAAAATGAAAATTAGAGGAAAAGAAGAGACCAAACACGGATGGGACTTGAGGCTCGGCATGCTGCTTTAGGCGCGAGCCTGGGTGCTACGTAAGTAGCTTCTGCCTCAACCAAAAAGTCCGGTTTTGGATCATTCTTCCCATGTTTTGGACCATTTTATGCATGATTTAGCATGTTATAGTCATGAAACAAGTAAAGACATGATAAAAGAAGGATTTTTACATTCTCATACTTACATTCTTGGTTATGGCGAGAAACCGACGTAAGTGTATCACCTCGTTTGTCGAAAAAGACTCGGTTTAAAACCGTTTTAGTAAGTAAAAAGAGTGTTTTATTAAGTTTAGTGATGGTGTAGTGGTCGAGATGGTCGGTCAAGTGATTTAATGCACGATGACGGTACCAAACAATGTGTAAGGCTTGTATTTACGATCGGTAGGTCGTAAATACGCGTCGGATTGTGACTTAAGAAGTCGAGTCTAGAACTTTAAGGGATAAAGAGGGGGCGGAAACTCGTGTAAGTTCTCAAATGGTGGCATTTGAGGGGTATTTATAGTAGAATGAGTGGTTGTGTGAGTTTTGAGCGACGTGGCCACCTGGGCTGCTCAAAGAGGCGCGAGCAATGTAGCACGTCTTCGAGGTGTCTTGTCACTATCACACGAGGAAATCATCATTTGTTCTATCCTAGGATTTGGATGAACATGTTTGGTACTTGACTATGCAAGATTCCGGGAAATCTTAACATAGAAGCATTTGAATGGTTTGTTTTTTTGTGTTTGACTCGTTGTTGGAGTCGGGATTTGAATTTTTGAGTCGGTTTTTGGTCCGGTGTCGGTTTGACTCTAGTTAGTGTTATTGCAACCTCTTCGCCATACATTAAACACTCCAGGTACTTTTGAAATGTTTTATTTTCGAAATCGTTTTAAGTTTTCCGACGTAAAGTTGTACACGAACTGTCGATCAAACGTCGCGATTCCAAAGCATGTTGTAGTCCGATAATCATCGGGTGTTTGTTGGAGTCTCAAAGCAGATCTTTGGGTATCTACAAAAGTATGAAATTTGAGTCTCTCATTCATTAACATCCTATCATCATCGTATGGCGATACGGGGTCTAGAAATACAAGTAGCTCGGCGGATACAGGTATCTACAGACTACATGTTAGCCCCAACGGTAGAGAGTCTGACTCGCATTAAGTTTAAATAATAGTCTTGTTGATAAGGTAATCTATAAATATTGATATACTAGGTAGAATCTCGTGCTTCGCACGGTCAGCTTTTATATGCTATTTTTTATATCATTAATTTTAATATTATTAAATCATCATTATATACCTAGAAGTACATACAAATTTATAGATTTAAAATTTTATCATATAACACTATTATTTTATGTGGAGTATATGACAATTTTGATTTATCATATAAACTACTTCATGAATTTTAAATTTATCATATAAAATCTTTTCATACTCTAAAATTATAAACTCGGTTAATTTTGTACCTTTTTCTTTTTTTTTCTAGATATCTCATTCACTTTTGTACCTTTTCGTTTTTGATAGGTAAAAGTTATCTCATTTTTCTCAAATGCATACTATTTTCTCTTTGTTTCCATTACTTAAAGCACACGTCTCTTCTTTTCTTTGTTATTTATTTAAAAAGTAGCGAAAAATGATTGATTGGAAATCGACACTCAAAACGTAAGTGTATAAATATCATCAATGTAAAAGCTATTAATGACTACTAATTACTCCTAAATTCTAGTGACACCGTTTTTAGAAAATGCCCCGTAAGTTTACCTCTAATTGAAGTTACATGACTACTTACTTCACTTAGAAGTAATATCTTTGTTCGATAGGCTACATGCAAATCAGAAGCATATATAAAAAGCGTATCTACATTCTACAATTAAAAAGTTTCTAAATGTTACTCGTAGTTCTAGGACTTTATAAAAGAGCATTGGGCGCCCTAATTATGCATAAGGGCATACTAAGATCGTCATTCATTCTCTCCCTCAACTAATAATTACGGAAAAGTATAAAGTCACCAATGATTTTTATGTAAGACATAATACATTAAGCGTTGTGGATGTAACGCATGTCAACCCAGCCTTAAATACAAGTATTAATTACAGCTGAACATTAAATATATATATAATAAATGCTGTATAAATCTCAGCAAAATATTAATTATAGTTCAATAAATTTTATTATAAAAATACATTAAATAAATACGGTGATTTGATTCTAAATTTATTAAAAACTTATTTCATAAAAATTCTAAAATGTAAATAATTACGTTCATTGCGGAAAATGCATCAAATTTGGTATAATTTTCATTATATATATATATATATATATATATATATATATATATATATATATATATATATATATATATATATATATATATATATATATATAGAGAGAGAGAGAGAGAGAGAGAGAGAGAGTGAGAGAGAGAGAGAGAGAGAGAGTTGGATATTGTGAGTTTGGTTTCTTATGGTGAGTTGTGAGTTTGTGCTTTGAAATCTCAGCCACTAAATTATATTAGAGATGAATTGCCAAGATCTAATCTTACCTGTCATATGAAATCACTGTCATTTACTTATTTTCTCTTTTTTTCAGTGCTACTCTTTTTTTTACTTTAATTTTTTTTATCTCCTTTTTTTTACCTCGTGTTATTATACTTTTTTTTTACAACTTTGATTTTTTTCTCTTATGTTTTTCTCTAATTTTCTCATTATGTTACCTTTTTTCTTTTTCCTTTTGTACCAGATTTTTTTTTACTTCAATTTTTTTACTCTTATTTTTTACCTCGTGTTATTATGCTGTTATTGTGCTTTTTTTTACTTTGATTTTTTTTACGACTTTGATTTTTTCTCTTTTTTTTTTACCACATGTTATTGTGCTATTATTGTTATTGTGATGTTATTCTGCTGTTACTTTGATTTTTTTTACGACTTTGATTTTTTTTTCTTCTTTTTTTTTACCACGTGTTATTGTTCTGTTATTCTACTGTTATTCTGATGTTATTGTGGTTTTATTCTACTGTTACTTTGATTTTTTTACGACTTTGATTTTTTTTCCTTTTTTTTACCACGTGTTATTGTGCTGTTATTCTACTGTTATTCTCCTTTTATTGTGATGTTATTCTGCTATTACTTTGATTTTTTTTCCTTTTTTTACCACGTGTTATTGTGTTGTTATTCTACCTACTATTATTCTGTTGTTATTGTGATGTTATTCCGGTGTCACTTTGATTTTTTTTACTACTTTGATTTTTTTACTACTTTGATTTTTTTACTCTTTTTTTACCGCATGTTATTGTGTTGTTCTTCTGGTGTTATTGTGATGTTATTCTGGTGCCACTTTGATTTTTTTTACGACTTTGATTTTTTTCCTTTTTTTTACCCCGTGTTATTGTGCTGTTATTCTGCTTTTATTGTGATGTTATTCCGGTGTCACTTTGATTTTTTTTTACTACTTTGATTTTTTCTCTCTTTTTTTTTACCGCTTCTTATTGTGTTGTTATTCTGGTGTTATTGTAATGTTATTCCTGCCCAATAAATGACAAAAGACACCAAGTCAGTGTTTTTTGCGTTTAATTTTGTAGGTATGAGTTCGTGAATGAAAGAAAGGTCGTCTAAGCAAGATGGATCGAGGCGAGCCAAGTAAAGCGGGTCTAAGTAACAAATTGAACAAATTTTGAGGAAATGTACGAGATCCAAAACAAAAGACAGATTAAGGTCATTGATCCGATCCCTTCACCATACCAAATGCTGCCATTTCTTTGTCATTGTCCTATTCATGATCTAACCTAAAATAGTGATGGGGGATGCAAGTAAATTAGCTTTGCACCTGATAGATAACTAAATGCAAACGAAGCGACTGTCAATTAAATTAAAACTAGCTTAATAAACCATTATTAATGAGCAAACCAACATAATATGCGCGTATACAACCTCAAAATAGCCAACATTAACGGGCCTACCTTAAACTAGCTATAAATAACTAAGTGCAAAGAAAGCCATTTCTGCAAAAGAGCCGAGATTCCTCCGGAATTCCAGCAAAGATGAACGAAGCTGTCCCCGTTATGAACCAGACAGTGAAATTAAGAGGTATCAAACCGCGTGAATCAACTAATTTCCTGGGATTGATAATAGTATATACTATCGAGCACAATATGCAGAAGATTATGCCACTACCACTGAGATATTGTCCAGTGCATCAGTATTTTATCTTCTTCGAACAATGGCACATTTTCTATGGCAAAAGTAAGGGCTTCACTTCGAGTATTCAGGACTTCTCGGGCTCTAAAAATCTTAATAAACGACTCACCCTGCAGCAAGTATTGAGTCTTATATCGTATTTCATAATCTTTGATCTTTAAAGCATCAAAGATCCTCAGCTCTGTTGATTTCCTGCATAAGGCAAGGCAGCTCACATTAAAAATAACTCAAGTATTCATTTGATCAGACAGATATTAACAAAATGCTGCGTGATGGACTAAAGTGTCGAACCTTGTCTGCAATAATAACACCATCACGAATTTCCAGCTTCTCGCCTGATTTGGCAGTAATAGATACTTTGCCCTAGTGTAAGGATCATCGCACAAGATAAAATTAAAAAAAATTACACTAAAACATTAATGCGAGACTTAAGGTTACTGGTGTCAAGCAAATTATTAGCAGCGATTAGTCTCTTGAGAAATGATCGTACATTATATAATGTGTAGCTGATGGTTTTACTTATATAACCTTACCTATAGTCCCATTTTCCTACAAAGTCCAAAAGTAACTATTCATTTAAGGAAAATGAGAAAAAAAAAACACATCAAGTTGAGATGCTGCGTTTGGTGAAAATGGAGAATAGAGAATGATATCTACCTTGAAAGTTAAACCAGCACCAAACCATACATCCCCGGACACCTTCAAGCTATCTAGATCAATGATACTAGGAATTACCTCCGTTCAAACAGCAGAAGGCCACAGCGAACCTGACATTCGAACAGCGGCGAAGCTTGTTGATGGCGACATCGGATTCTGATCTGGATTCTGCAACCCAGAATTCAGCTGCAAAATTAAGCATGAAAATTACCTCGTGTTATTATCCCGCGACCCAGACTCATCATCGTCAACCTTCTTGCTGCAGAATTCAACGAACGCAGTCATCTCCTCCATCATACGATCAATCTCAGCGGGCGAAGTGTCAATCGTACTAATTAATTCAATTCACTGATGGTACTCTCCTTCACCAACCACTGCAGATGATACACCATACCTGAATTCCATTTGTATCGTTCCACACTTAACCCTCCACAGCCATGAAAATAGCACCTCAAACACCAAAATAAAATAAATAATCGACCTAATTAATCAACAAAATAATCGACCTAATTAATCCATCGTATATAATCGACCTAATTAATCAACAAAATAATCGACCTAATTAAGCCATGGCTGCCCACCGTCGCTTCAATAACCACCGATTAAACAACCAAAGCAATAGCCCAGAAGCGATATACCACATGAAGCCGTCCTCCATTTGAGAGGACAAATTATACGCGTCAAACAACAAAAATTTATAATTGTTGAAATTTATACACCGTCCATTTGAGAGGAATTGATTAAACTAGTATTCATTTCCTTGATTATGAAATTAGTTTGTGTATCATTGTAATTGTAGTTAGGGTTTGGGAAGATGATGATGATGATGATGATGTATAGGGATTGGAGTACTGGAGGTTTAAAATAGAAAAAAAAAAGTTATAAATTTTAATTTGAGGTCAGGAAAATGGAGATGAAAGGCGAGAGAAAATGACGGGTGCAAAATTTTGGGAGAATAGAGTTAGATTTGTTTTTTTTAATTACTATTAGATATTTAGATGCAATCTCAGCGGTCTATTTGTTCAGATTCAATGGCTGAGATTTTCCAAACTCACAACTCACCGTAAGAACCAAACTCACGAGATCCCGCCTCTCTTTTTTTGGTGATTTTGGTTCTTATGGTGAGTTGTGAGTTGGGTGAATCTCAGCCATTAGATTGAATTATAGATGAGTGGCCAAGATTAATCTTAGTTGTCATATAAAAGCATTATTATTTAGTTTATTTTCTCTTTTTTTCTCTCTCTCTCTCTTCTTTCTGTCATTTACTCTCTAACTGTTTCCCTCTCTAATTAATACTCCATATTATTGCAAAACCGTTTATATAATCATTATCAACTGCAAGCGTTCCTCTCTCTTCTATTATTCTTGTGTTATTCTTCTTCAACTGTTCGTATCCTTCGTGTTTTCTCCCGTTTTCTCTTCACCGTTCATCATTTTTCTTCCGATTGAAGGTAATTTCATGACATTTTCCTCTTTTATTTTGTTTTATTTCATGCTTTTGTATGCTTTTTTATTCGTTTTTCCAGTTTAATTATCGCTAGGTTTACTTAATCGAGTACTTTAATGTCGTTATTGTGTTTATGCAGTTTCTTCATTGTAATATTATGCTGCATTTTTGAGTTTTTGATTTTCCCTGAACTGATTTGCATGCTCTTAGTCGTTTCTGCAGTTTTCTATTGTTTTGAAGTGATTTGCATGTTCTATGTGACGAGTTGTGTTGAAAACTTTACTATTGATCTCTACACACTTTACTTTTGTGTTATTCCGCTGTTATTCTATCGCTTAGTTTGTTGTCAAGTTATTTGTCATGTTTTAATTGTTTAATGTGTTTTTCTAGGGTTTTTGTGTTTGTTCGTGTTGTCTTCACTTTTCAGTACTTCTGTTATTCCGCTATTATACTGGTCCTATGGTGTCATTGCAGCGTTACTCTTCCTGTCATTGTAGTGTTTTTCCTGTGTTTAATTTTCTGTTATTCTTTTTGTGTTATTCTGCTGTTATTCTAGTGGTTTTGTTTGTTTGGCTTTGTTTGTTTGTAGGTTTCAGCAACACTAATGGACTTAGTTTGTGAGGGATGGGCAATAAATATAGTGAATGAAGATAAATTGTTATTTGCTAGAGAGTTCGCTACTGAAAAGAAAAATAAATTGGGTTGGTTATTGGAAGATAAGAGTGATAAGTGCTTTGAAGTTATTGTACGAGTTCGTCGTCGTAATCAATCAATGTCGGCAGTTTTAAATAGCCATGACCTAATGGAAAGAGTATTCAATCATGCAGAGACTACTTTGGACAAGAGCAATATGTGTCTTGTTTGTAAGAAATGGTCACAAATGTTCCTATTTCATAAAAGTGCGCCCGGTGTTCACGCCGAATATATGAAAGTTCTAACAACAAGTCACAGTGAAGGTTTTAAGATTTTGTCAAGGGGTTCAAAAGTAGTTTCCAAACGATGCAAGTGCTACATGCTTGCAAGTGAGCCAGCAAAGGCGGTGTTGCATGCTTGCCGTTATATACATGATCGTGACTCGATCCTTGATGCACCTGTATCTGAACGGATCAGGCTAATTCACGAGTACTTTGAAACACTCAAGGGACTATCCTGCTGCTTATGATCTTGCTTACGAATTGTATTATAAGTCAGTCGATGTTGTTGACGTTGACTGACTTTTTACGTTATGTCCTGTATTTTCGGAAGTACATTTTGGTTCTTTCTCGGAAAGAATGTATTTTGGGTATTATGTAATTTGAAACTGTCTCTGGTTGTAATTTAGTACGTTATTTTGTTTTATGAAGGCTTATGTAGGCCGTCTGTAATTTCGAAACTGCCTTTGACTATTTATTCAAAGAGGCTTTCTTTTGATTCCCTTTGTGTTTTTGTTTACACTTCCGTGTTGTTCTTTTTGTGTTTTAACTGCTGTATTATAACAGTTCTATTATTAGTTTGACTAATTGTTAGTGTTCTATTATTCTGCTTTTACGGTACCCTCATTCTGGCGTCATTATTAAAAAAGTCCAGTTAAATACCTATTTATCATTGAAAGTGATCCTTAACTTTATTTTCTGGATAGTACAATGAGAAAATGAAGTTAAGAATCAAATCCGCCGCTTCATCAAAGTCTACTCAATCACATCGCAAATTCTCTGGGTCCGTCTCCATCCAAATCCCCTGTCACATCTCCATCAAAGAGCACTGCTTCTCAGAGACGGAGTACTCGTAGTCAAGAAATATGTACAACCGAACCACCCACTAAAAAAACCAAACGAAAGGCCGAGACCCAACTTGCGAAGTTGTCGTCTAGTCCACCAAAGACTAGTAGTAAGTTGACTGGCAAAGTTAAGCATGAGAAGGGAATTGTGGTAAGTAGCAACCAACCTCAGTCGGAGTTGTCATTGAAAATAACCCAAAGTATGTACTAATGTTATTCTACTTTTATTTTGTCATTATTTTTCTATTAATATGTTACTTTTCGTGTTATTTTTTGATGCTCTCCTGTTATTTTGCTATTATTCTCGCGCTTTGCTTATGTTATCTTAAATGTTTTAATGCATTGTATATTTTTTCCCCTTTGTGTGCACAAAGTGTCGATCCATTTGTTAGGCTCATTTGTCGGCTGCCGCTTTTCTTTCGTAGTTATTGAAGCCCTCACCGAGGAGCGGAAGGAGGTCTGTTAGGGAAATGGGATTCGGTGGTTTACTTGAGTTGAAGCTTTCTTCCCTCCCCCATACCATGTTCCAGGAGTTTATATATGCTTTTAGGAGTGGGAAGTATTTTGAAATATCTGAAACGGAGAAGTTCGAGTTGACTGCAGATGATGTGCACGATGTGTTTGGTTTACCAAATTCTGGTCCAAAATTGGATTTGGTTATTACTTTGGGTTTCCTGGTTCTGCAGACGCCGATGGAGAAGCTTTGAAGCGTGCTTGGCGTGAGAAGTATGGTATCGCCAATAACAAAAGTGGGATACCACTTAACAAAGTTCAGGAGACCCTGCTAGAGTCTTTGGTTGCGGATGATGAGTTTAAGAAGACTTTTGTTCTGCTTGCTATGTCGTGTTTCGTTGCTCTTGTGTCGGGTTATGTGGTTGATCTTAGACTTCTAAGCGCTGTGGAAGATGTTTCTAGGAACAAGGAATTTAATTGGTGTCAGTTGTCTTCTCGGACTTGGTGACTTAAGGCGTGAAACCCTTAACGGGAGGAAAAATATTCGTTGTTGTGTAGTGCTGTTGGCTATCACCTATTTTCACCGTTATTTCTTTAGCGGTGATCAGGTGAATAATGAGCTACCGCTTATTAAACATTGGGATTTTAAGTCTTTCAGTGAGAGGTTGCAGCGTGAGGCAGCTGCTGGTGCTCTGGGCACTGGGGAGCGTTCAGACGTTGCTTTCCCATTGTCTCGTCTAAACATCGTTGGCTCTAGTCAACGTACTCAACGTCGATCTCTTGTGCTGGATCTACCTGGTGATATTCTTACGGATGAGCAAGTACAGTCCGCAGCGGTCGACGTAAGCACCTGTTTGATTGTTTTTAAACGAATCATTCTAAAATGTTATTCTGTTATTGTCTTTAAGCATTAGTTGTCCTACTGCTATTATTTTACGATTATTCCACTGTTATTCCTCAGTTTTCCTACTGTTATTCTAATTTTCATTCCAATTGCTACTCCACTGCTATTTTACTGTTATTCTATTACTACTCCACTGTTATTTATTCTGTTGTTAGTGTACTGTTATTCCTTTGTTATTTTTTTACTGCACTGTTATTCTACTATTAATCCACTGTTATCTATTTTGCTCTTAGTGTACTATTATTCCTCTGTTATTCTACTATTATTGTACCGTTATTATGTTTTGTAATTCAGTTTTAAGTAAAATTTTGGGATTTTATCTTGACAGGATGTTCATCAAGTTATACTGCTTAATGAGAAGGACTCTCAGATTTTATGCCGCCGATACTTGGAATGGGCGGAACTTATAAAGTCGAAGATGATGATGAAGAACCAGCAGGCTATGCGTCAAGCACATGCTGCTAAGTTGCCCAACCAAGTAACCCGACGAGTGCTAAAAAGAAAGCACAACCTGAACAACGGGAAAAGTTGGTTGTGAAGGGTCAGAGAATTTGGTTGCCACCCCATCTTTCTTCACGGATCAAGTTATCCGTGAGCTAGACGAACGGGTAAAGCATGTATTGGCTATGCAAGCGGAAAATAAATCGCGATCAACTGTTCCTGAAGAACCAGCTTCCAAAAAATCTAGTATTGTAGATGTCATCATTGAACCCCCATCATTTAGTCTATTTTCTCAATTTTATGAGGAGTGTGTCGGGCTTTCGGATGTGCAACCGACTATAGCTGAAAATAAGAGTGTTGAACATAGTCCCATCATTCAACAAAGTGCAAAGGTGGGGACTCCACAATTGTCACCACTCGGTTGAGATTCTATTACGACGGATATCTGTGCTGATATTCAGTTTCGTTATGGAGAGCCAGATGATGTCGGTGAGAAAGTAGTTGATGTTGGGGACATTACCATTGACGTGGAGGATGTTAACAATGATTTGGAGGACGTTAACATTCAAGTTGAAGACTATCTTGTTGATAATCCGCCAGAGGACGTGCCTAATACTGTTGAGCGTACACCAGTAGAGGTTCAAGCAACTCAAATTCCAAAGACTGATGCTTGTTTGCCTGAGACGAAGGTGACGGATACCGGTGCTAACATTCCATTGCGTAATGACACTCAACATTCCACTCAAGTTGGCAGTGAAGCATTTGTGACTGCAGAAGAGGAAGTAGCGGATGTGGTGATGTCTTGTCATGCGGACTTGTTGCTTGGGGCTGCGTCTGAGATAGATAAATCTGATAAACAGGATTCCGAGGTTGTGTTGGAGGCTGGTACTGTTGTTGGTGAGGCTGTCCGAGAGGACAACGGCGTTCTTTGGGTTGAATGTTCCTAATATCGGTACAAGTTATTTGCGCACTCTGCTGCACATGAGGAGCTACCGTTGTCATTGTGCCTCGAATTTCGGATGCACCTATGATTGTGGTCCTGTGGATCCTCAGCTAGTTGTCCTGTCAAAATCAATGATAACGATGGGACATGTTTTCAACCCAATGCTATCCAAGCGGAAAGAGGTTGTAGACTACTGCTTCTTGAATGATCATAACATTTCGCAAGGGTAAGAGCTCGTTTTTATTGTAAAAATTTTTTGCTTTCTGTTTAATATATTATACTGCTTTTTGTTCTTCAAAAATATATTTATGTGACTCTTATTTTTCCTGTTTATTCGGTTTTGAAGAGAGAATCTTGTCACTTGGGGTGTGAACAATTACCTGAATGGAGAGGATATGGAATCGATGGTTCCAGATACAATGATAATGCTTGGTGTTGTGGACTGGTGGTCCCTCTTTCTTAATGATACTTGTATAAGAGGAAGTCCAAGTCGACTTTTCTTTGGGATGGGTGCAACGGTTAGTTATTCTATCTTATCGTTTCTTTTACTTTATTTTTCATTTTTGCATCACGTTTCAACTCTTTTCTCCACTTTTTGTTTAGAATCCATTGGGGCGAATTTGTACGCCGTCGAAACATGAGAAGGCTTTCAGGAGTGATTTATGTGCGGAAGTCATATTGTCATTTATTTGTGTTTGTCAATAACAACAAGAGAGAGTGTGATCTTAATTACGATATGGTATGTTTTACTCACTTGTGTGTATTCTACTATTATTCTCTTACTCTACTATTACTCTCTGTTATTCTCTCATGTGTTTCTGCTTTTTTTTTAAAAACCACATAATTAGTAACAATTTTTTTGGCCAAATATTTTCCCATTTTTCATCCCAATTCTTTTGTATGAGCACTTCAAATTGTTTGTGCATCAACTTCAATGCGAAGAGGGTTGAATATCATGATAATGTATTTCAAGAGGCGATGTTTGCTGATGATCAACAGCCGTGTGTACGTTTGGTGTATTGTCAAACTGTTGTAAGTCATTTATTGTGCCTAATTTTCTCTTGGTGTTTAGCCTAGTTTGTTTAAGTATTGTTAATAATTATGTTTTCTTTTTCCTTGCTTATTTGAAGGTGAGCTTGATGTCTGATTTCCTGGTCAACAAAGGAGTTGCCCGAGGCGGGGAGGTTAAAGATTATAAAATTGTCAACGTCCCTTTTACCTGGCAAACCGCTGCGATTGAAAATTTGGACTGCGGTGTATATACGATGTTGCACATGCTCTTTTACCGTGGAACTATTTTTGATTGTGCCTTGGGTAATTCTGATTCAAGAGCCCTTTGCCGCGCTGATATCGTTGCCTTGTTGGTGCTGTCTGATATGAACGAGTCCAGGGGAGATGTGTTGAAAAGTTTGGAGGAGTTGAACAAGACGAGAAAGGAAACCCTGAGTGTGCTTGAAGAGAAACGGCGTATTGAGGATGCGGAAGCGAGGGTTTCTCAAAGCGGTAAGAAACGTCGTGGTTCTGGCAGGGTGAAAACTGTTGGTAAGAAGGTTAAGACGACGCACTTTGTTGTCGAGCCCGTCGCTTCTCCTACTGTCATTGATAGCACTGAATTCTCTATAAACACCCCTACTGCCAGCCGTCAAGTAGGAAGCAGGGGTGTGGATAGCACCGTGACTCCAAAGTCGGCTTTGGGTAGTCGTAAAAGGGTAAGGCGGACGATGGGTCAGGTTGCTCTATGGATTGCGGGCCGAGGAGGACGAGTTTTTGTTGCGATGTCGGATTTGTTTTGGAAGAACAGAAAACAGTTCTCTAAGATGTTGAAGGTGCAGAAGCAAGTGGTGGACTTTGTTCTTCGTGAAGACGCTCACTTGAAAGAAGAGTATGTGTCGATTTTCATTTCTTTGATTGTGGTGTTCCTGTTCAGTTAGTCTTTTTGTTTCCCACTATTATTCTCATTGTCTAACTGTTATTATCTTTGCTGTTATTTTGTCAAACTAGTATCAGTAGTTCCACTGTTAGGTCCCTTTGTTATTCTGCTGTTATTGAACTGTTATTTTACTGTTATACCACTATTATTCCGCTGTTAGTCCAGTGTAATTCCACTGTTAATTCGTTCTGTTATTCTGTTGTTAGTAAACTGTTATTCTACTGTCATACCACTATTATTCCGCTGTTAGTCCATTGTAATCCCACTGTTAATTCCCCTTTGTTATTCTACTGTTATACCACTATTATTCCGCTGTTTTTCCACTATTATTCTACTGTTATTATTCCGTTATTGAACTGTTATTCTGCTGTTTATACCACTGTAATCACATTGTTCTTATCATATATATTTTTTTTGTGAATGCAGTGAGATGTTAGTGTTGTACAACGACGACGTCGGCGTGTTTTTGGACAAGGGGATATTGTTTCCATTGTGGATGCAGCTGCTATGATGTCAACAAGAGTAGTCGATGTTTGGTCGATTCTTTTGAATTCGTTGGAGTTTGAGGAACGTTCAGAACCAAGCTCAATGTTTTTCGGACTTCGTCTTATGGTATTTTGTTTTTTGCTTTGCTATTTTGCGTTATTACCTACATATTTACTCACATGTACTGATATAAAGTTAACACTTGTGCACTATTTTTGGTTGTTTATGCTTTCTGTTTAGGAGGATGCTCTTTATTCACTCTTAGAGAACTTTGATTCCTCAAGCCCTCTTGACGGTCCGGGTAAGAAGTCATTGAAATTCTGGAATGTGTTTTTCGATTCCTGCAATGGAAGATGTCGTCTGAACTCAGACCTTGTATTTGTGCCGATTCTGTACAATGATCATTACTCTTGTTTCTGCATCAATTTTATGAATGAATCGATTGATATTTTGGACAACATGAATCACGATGCTAACCAATTAGCGGATTACAGAAGATTGGCCGAGATTGTGGCAAACTATATGTATGTTTTTATGGAGGGTCATAATGTTATGAAGTCGCAAGATTGCCACAATTTCAAAATCGTTGATGTTCCTTTTAATTGGAAAAAGAAGGAACTGCTGAATTCCGAGTCGGGGTGTTTCTTGCTCTACACGATGGTCGAATATGGTGGAAGTGTGTTTGAGTCCAATCTTCACAACAAGATTGCTCGTCGAAGCTTCTGTGTTGAAATGTCGGCTTCCCTGATCTTGGCGGATATTAATATTTATAGGCAAGTAGTTCTTGATAAAGTGACGGCTTGTGAGAATCAAAGGCCGAAGACGTTGGGTTTGGCGTCAGCAAGGAACAAGTTGCAAGAAGTGAAACCCCAATCATCTGCTGGTAGTGAAGAGTCAGGCATCGTCATGAATGCAGTACCTTTGACTGTTGTGTATCCAGGAAAGTCAGACTAAGTTAGTGTAAACTGTTTGTTAAACAATTAGTGTGTTGTTATTGCACTGTTATTCTGTATAATAACTAGTTTATTGTGTTGTTATTCCCCTATTATTCTAGTGTTATTCCAGTGTGTACTCTAATTTAATTGAGTTTTCATATTACTTGTACTTTTTTCAAACACCATCCATTTTTACTCTAATCCCACTGTTATTCTGTTGTTATTGCAGTATTATTCAGCATAATGAGCAGTTGTTGTGCTGTTATTGCACAATTAGTCTACAGTTATTTTAGTCTAATTAAGCTTTCTTATTACCTTTGTTTTCTACAAACACTATCCATTTTTATTCAAGTGTAAATTTAGTCAAGTGTAAAAGCAGTGGTTTAGACTGCTTTTATTCCACTGTTATTCTACCATTATTCTACTGTTATTGCAGTATTACTCCGCATAATAAGCAAACTACTACTCTTTATTATTGTACTATTAGTCTACACTTATTCTGCTGTTATTCCACTAGTTTAATTAAGGTTTACAAACACTATCCAATTTCTACGAAGAATATGCATTTTCTATTCAACTGTCAATGGCTGTTTTTTCTCAACTATGATTCTATTCTTATTGCACCGTTATTCTGCTGTTATTGCACTATTATTCCTCATAGCAAGTAGTTTATTCTGCTGTTATTGCAGTATTATTCCACAAAAGGACTAGTTTATTCTGCTGTTATTCCACTGTTAGTCCAGCATTATTTTGTTATCTCCGTATATTATGTAGTACATTTCACCTTTTATGTAAATTTAGTCAAGTTGGTTTAGACTGCTTTTTATTCCACTGTTATTCTACCATTATTCTCATTATTGTTGCGGTATTTATTCTGCATAATTAGCAGTTATTATGCTGTTATTGCACTATTATTCTGGCAAAGACTTCTGTTATTCCAACATTACTTAAACATAGTAGTAAATAGCACTTAGGGTTATTTAATGGGAATACTCTGAACTATTGCACCCCTTCTCAAAATACTCTATACTTTGAATTAACTAGGAATACTACCGACTAATGCACTCCCTCCCATCTAACGAAATTGCTCTTTTTTTTAACCTGATGCAACAGGTAATGTGTTGAGTGACCCCACTCTTTTCTTCCTTGAAAGCTTCATCTTATTCCTCTTGCATTTCCGAGGGATGCCTGCAACTTTTTTTATTTGTAAATTCTCTATTTTAATACAATTGGTCTCCCTTGTGACGGGTTACCATTTGTGACGGATATTTTGTGAGATAAAATGGTAACAAAATGGGTTAGTGGAGAAAGGGGACCACATGAATAGTGTTGCAGAGAGAGAAAAAGTGGGTACATTGTGAGGTAAAATGATATCCATCTTCAGCTTGTGACGGATATGTCATGTCTTCAATGAGAATTTGTGATCTTAATATACCAAGATTACAATTCAGCAATAAAACTTAATTACAAACTCCATTCATCAAAATTTATCATCTTTACTGAAGTTCTTGACCACGTTTCTCACATAGCAACATCGGAAAATTCACCTAACATTTCTAAAGTACAAACCGGCCCCACTTTAACACCACACCAACCACCAGTCCACCACCCACGAGCGACGATCCCAGCCAAACACCCGCACAACCCCACGCAAACTATACCTGACCAAACTCAACTCATCGGGAATCTGACCTTCATCCCCAAAACGATCTCACAACAATGCGAACTGTCACTTATTACCTGAAATCGACCTTCACCCTAAAAAATACCGTTAATTTTTCGGAAATCTCGTCGTTAATCAACCATCGGCCTCATATACGCAATAGATCTAGGCCTCAAAATTAATCTATGGTCTTGACATCCATGGACAAGAAAACTATCCTCAATGCTAAAACGATGGGCAATTAAGGCGGAAATTAACAAATCCTAAATTCTCAACTATCATAAATTCACAATGAATCCAAACCCATCACTAACCTTATATTCAAAACATTCAAACATCAACATTGCCTTCCCAAAATTACTTGGTCTTAATAGAAACAAGCGAAACGATACCGAAAATGAAGAACACGACCATCATTCCAGCATGCTCAAAGCAATACAAATGAGCAGAATCCAAGACCCCATTAACAAAATACTTAGGAAGAGGTGAATATAGAAGAGCAGCAAACAAATCAATGAAAGTACCAATAACAATGGTGTAAAGCTCCAAATATTTGACCCGGTCATTGAAACCAGGAACATGCGTGACCTATGAATGTTCCCATTTTCTATTGATTTTGATCAATTTTCAGATTTTAATTTAATTTGGGTGATTTACCACTTTCATTGTCGAATCATGAGGGCAAAATTAAAAGTAGGCTTTCTGATTTGTGCAAAGAAATTAATGGCCATGAAGATTAATAATGAGAATGATAGATGAACAAGTGAAGAGTATGAGGAGGGAACATGAAAAAGATGAAGAAACTGTGATAAATGAAGGTACAGGAAAAGTAAAAGTGAAAAAGGAAAGAAAAAATAAATTTTAAACAAAGACAACCGGGGTAACAGGTAGCCCTTCCACTCGTTCTATTATGTGGGAAGCGGTGCATTAGTTGGTAGTAATTCTAGTTAATTTAAAGTACATAGTATTTTGAGAAGGAGTGCAATAGTTCAGAGTATTCATATTAAAAACCCTAGCACTTAAAGATAGTAATTACATAATAAACATTAACGATCTAAAATATTAAAGCCATTATTTTTAAAGCAATAAATATTTTAAACATATTTTAAAGCAGCAGCCCTGGACCATCATCTTTAGATTTTTATATCTTTATTCTATTCTCTGACGCCTGCGCGCCGGTCCTTGGACAGTACTCTCAACTTCCACCGACTCATCCTGAAAAGGGTTTTTGTATCCTTCCATAAGTTCCATGGCTTTCAGAAATGGTGTCCAATTGCCAGAGATTGAAATATCGACTTCAGTGTAATACTTCTTCAAAGCATTCACACCAGCAATGAATTGATTGTCCATGTCGGCTTCTGTGTAGTTCCTATTTTTCTTTTCCTTCAACTGTCTACGCATACGTTCATTTTGATGTTCAGCAACCTTCAACTGTGCCTTAACATTGTCGACCTCTCTTATTAAGGCCTCTTCACGGTTTTCTGCTGCCTCTAAATTTGTCCTTGTGTCGATTAACTCTATCGTCCGTTTCGCTTCATCGATTTCCTCCCTTGTCGGGGACCTTCGGTTATCGTCAGTTACGTCACTCATCCTGCATCATTGGAAGTATGAAACTTTTTGCATTATAAAAAGATGTTTAAAATATTTCAACCAAATTAAAAGCAAACCAAAGAAGAAGAAAGAGAATTACCTTTTCTGCAGCATCGAGTATAGTGTAGACAGATAAGAAAAATATACATGAATGAAAAATAAAGATTAGAAAGATAAGAAATTACCTTTTTGCAGAGGAGATAAAGTTTTTTTTTTGGAATGGACTTTTTCAATGTGTGTGTTTGTTTTTTTACTCGAAATAGCAGTATTTATAGGGGCTTGGGGAATAGAAACAGTTTTTCTGTAATAAAGTATAGAAAGATAAGAAATCATCTGTCTACCAACAAAAAAAAAAGATAAGAAATTACCTTTTGCAGAGGAGATGCAGAGTTTTTTCTGGAATACAAACAGTTTTTCTGTACTTATTCAGTGTGTGTGTGTGTTTTTTTTTAAACACGCAATAGCAGTATTTATAGGGGCTTGGGGAATACAAACAATTTTCCTGTAATTATATTAGATTAGGTTAGGTAACTGTTTTTGATAAAAACTGAAAAGTGGAACTGCTTTTTATAAATATTACTAATCTGTTATTATTCAACTATTATTGTAGTGTGTAAATGCAGTTTTATTTTGTGGGTGGTTTGTGGAAAAACAATGGATAATATTAACAAAAAAATTAAAGTAACTAGTATTAATTCTCATATAATGTAGGTCTCACTTTATTATCTAGAAGAAACATTTTAGGTTAAAATGTAATTCAAACAATGACAAATAGTAAAAGTCTTTGACATTTTTAGGCAAGGTCTTCATCGTAGCCGCTGTCTTTTGCGTCTCTTTTGTCTTTGTTAGTTCATGCATCTGATTCATATTCCTGCAATGTTTGCTTAGTATTTAGCAAATACATTAATAGCGAATAGCGAGTAGAATAACATTAATAGCAGTAGAATAACAATTAGAGCAAATTTAGCAACACTACTGCATATTGCAGAGACTATCCATTTCTACGAAGAATATCCGTTTTCTATTTAAAAATAACAACACATTAATAGCAGAATAGCAAAGTAGAATAACACAACAAAGATCGAATAGCGAGTAACACCGGAATAATAGGGCAATAACAAGTAGAATAAGAGGATAACATTAGAATAATAGGAGAGTAATAGTTGATTCATACCTCTTCGATTTGATTCTTCTTCATCATCGTCATCGAAGGGGGACTTTCAGCAAATGGAAGATTACAAGTTCTACTGTTGTGGTTCACCCACTTCTTGCAGTTAACGCATCTTCGCTTCCTCTTTTGTGGCTTGCTCTTGGCCTTTTCTTTCGACGACCTCAATCTTTTACCACTGCCCTTATTCTTGGCCTTGTTTGGCGGTCGAAGGTCAATATCATTGAAGCTGTGATTCCAAGAAGAGCCTCGATTTCCTGGTTTTTAGTTTTCGGTTCAATTGGTCTGTGATTTTCTCCCTGAATCCGTGTCGGGGTTTTCAGCGATTGCTTCATCTGTTTAACCGTAGCATAACCGTCCATCACCCCGACGATTGCATAAATCTCAGACCAAACCTTTGACATATCGGCTTTCTTGATGTCAGCTTCATCAATGTCTTCTATCACCTTTCCATTTTCATCTTGGACAATTGGCCTGTAGGATTTCTTTGTCCATCGGGCAAGGACATAAGGCTCAGGTATCCTGTGTACCTGCCTACCATTCCACACCCACAGTATATGCCGACAGACAATGCCATGCCTCTCAAACAGCTTACAAGCACATTTGCTCTCGTTAGTTTTGGTGTTAAATTCCACTCGGAAGTCTCGTGCTTCCCGATCTATCACGAACATCATGGTACTCCACCGTCCCTACTTGTTGTCAAATTCCCGACCCCTATGCTTTTGCATATCACATGTTTGACTTCGTTACGAAAGTCTGCAAAGATAGGATGTGTGTAGACAAGTGAGGCATGCATCTCTACCTTCATCGGCCCTACTCTCTCGAGCATATTATGCTCGTTGGCAGTGTCCAACCTCCTTTGTGAATGTCTCTGCTGTTCTATTGCGGAATTGTACCTCATCCAGAACTCGACAAGGGTTCCAAAGTGGCTTTCAAAGCGCTTGAAATAGCTGTTTGAACTTTCGGATCTCTGGGTTGTCCGCAGTAAACAACCTAGAGGCAGATCCCGAAAGTAAGCCGGTATCCACTTTCGTCTTATTGCAAATACATACTTCAACCACCGGTTGCTTTGCATACCATGGGCTTCAATAACAGTTTCCCAGTTTTGTTCAAATTCTTCTGGCTCGAGGTCGACATCCCACACAACGGCATTTATGTCGGTCATAACTTCCGTGTCATTGCAGATTGCCCTTCCCACCTTCTCTGACATTTTCTGCATGATATGCCACATGCAGTACTTGTGCACAGAATGCTTGAAGACATTTGGGCACGCCATTTTAATTCCAGGGCACTGGTCTGTAATTACACACGATGTTGTTATTCTTTGCCCCATTGCTTCGAGGAATTTTTAAAAATCCACTCAAATGAATCCACGACTCTCGAAGTCAAGTAACCCATTACAAAAGTTACCGTCTTCTTGTTGTGGTCTACTCCGGTGAAGGGAGTAAACACCATGAAATATTTGTTTGTCCCATAAGTAGGGTCAAACGAGATCGTGTCTCCATATAACTTGTAGTTTTTTATCCCTTCCTTATCAGCCAAAATAACCTTCGTCAAGCATTTGTTCTCATCCTGATCATAAGCAAAATAGAACCCGTTTGTTTCAGCCAGCATTTTGAAATGCCCAATGAACATTTTAGCATCCTTATCCCCAATGTAACACTTGATATTTCGTTTGAAGTTTTTGAAGTCTAGCAAAGAGGCACCGATATTCTGATAACCATTTGAGTATTCCTTGAGAATTCTGAAGCTCAATGTTGGACCTATGTTGAGCTTAGTATGATCAATAATGGTCCTCTTAATGTAGTCATGGAAGTCCCTTGAGAGCTTTTGGAACTCTCTGTTTTTGACAGAGTAAAGAGAGTGATTGTGAACGTCTACAATGACGTCCACAATATATCCATCCGGCCTGTCGTCGGTTTTTTCACAAGTTCTCAACCTCATGTGCGCCTTGCAGCCACACCTTGTCAGAGCATGCTTCTTTGGCTGTCTAATTCTTCGCTTTTTGTTCTCTGTTGTACTCAAATTACCAGCTACGTGATTTGTTGCTTGAAGTCGCAGTTTTCTTTTCATATCCCTATACCCCTGTCTGTTACAGACCAGTGATTTGACGCTGACGCCCCCTTATACTTCGCATTTGTGTACTTTCTCACATAAAATCTGCAAGCCAATGCATATATGTTGTAGAACTGTACTGAATCGTCCAAGGTAAGAAAGAACATGCCACGTTTAGGCGTAAAATCACTCTCAACAGTCCTTACCCACTGCTCAGTACCCCCGGGTGTACTGCTGTAATGAAGAGTTGGAACAAACTCATCGTTTTCTTCGTCTGAACAGGTTGGGCTGGTGAATATATTGTTATTAGAAGAATCCCCAATAGCTAAAACTGCATTGTCTTCAACAATATATAGAGACAGTAGAAATATCTGGGACAGTAAATTATTATAATGAGTACAGTCAGTGGACAACAAAATGACAATAACATCACAATAACAGTAGCATGGGGGAGAGATCAACATTGCAGTAATGTGACAATAAGAGTATGATAACAGCAGCTGGGAAACAGACAACAATCAATAACATCAGAATAATAGTAAATGTGTTTTTCTTATGCTACTTTCTTATCAGCGGTATATTTCCATGCTAGTGCACCATGATATCAGAACAATAGGACCATAATATCAGAATAACAGTACAATAATATCATCATGTTTCTCTACTTTTTACAATAATAGTACAATAATATCATAATAACAGTACTCTTTTTCTACTCTAATACAAGACAGATGATACGTGCCTAATGTATAGTCTTTTTGGCCTATTTCAGCACGTGTTTCTATGCATTTCTATACTGTTTTTATAGTATTTTACCCCGAATTGGCTACTTTGGTGTATTTGGTCCTTTTTTGTAGGAATGATCGCGGAAGTAGCGGAACCATGCTCCTTTTCGTCCTTTTTGCATGCATTTAGAGGAGACGGGATTATCCCAGAGTGAGATATTGCACTTGGAAGCATCGTTGCACGCATTACAAGGCACTTGGGTGAAGACGTGAGCTGAATTGAAGATACAAGTGCTCGATCGAGTTGTTTGCTGGTCGATCGAGTGGTTTCTAGGCCCCCTGAGGCTCGATCGAGCTACTCCTTAGTCGATCGAGTAAGCCGCACATGACCAAGTCCTCGATCGAGTGACCTTTTGGTCGATCGAGGGACTTTTGCTGAGATGTTGGTCGATCGAGTGGTTTAATCCACTCGATCGAGAGGTTTTCGACATTATGGGCTTTAATTCAGTCCGTGTGTTTAATTTTCGCTAAACATTATTGTTTGTTTTTCCTATTTAACCTACGTTTAACTAGGTTATTAGGTATCTCTTTTACTATCTTTTCATACTAGAAAACTCTCTACTGAAACTTAATTACGTTGCTCTCATTCTTCTTTACTGTTACTTTTATTTTCGGATTATTGGTTGCTCGGATTCAGTGTTCTTTACGCCGGATTCGCTCAGATTGTAATCTTTCCTTTCTCTTTATTATTAATAATCACTTGTTGCTTCTATTTCTTGTTGATGCTATTATTCTTTCTTGCCCTAATTTCCGTTATTGCTTTTTATCGTTCATTTCATTATGTTATCTGCTATTTGAAAATTATTTGCTGTTAGATTAATTACAAACATGAGTAGCTAAATTCCTTTCATGTTGGGATTAGGGGATCTGCGGTAGAAATGTGACGACGTAGTAAATGAATTAGACGGATTAATCGCGAGACTCTGTCACTATAGTAATTTAACTGTAATTCCCGACCTAGTTGAGTGCACGCTTCTATGTCACCCATTAATCTGGCTAAATTTGATCCTGGATCGAAAGATTGGACTAAATAGGCCTGCTATAAACAGTAGACTACCCTAATGAGGACGAAAGTTAAGTTAGTGGTATTTTAGGATAGAAAGTGGACCGAAAGGACCTTTTAACATCCGTCTCACACCTAGTTCGTCTGAATCATTTACAGCTGAGTCGCAGGACTACCGTAGTGAACCGAATTCCCGACATGTCCCTCTCTTATTGATAGTTTTAAATCACTTTCCCCTTTCTTTCGCTCTCTACTTTATTCCTCCTTCCTTTCAACTCCGTAGTTTAGGAACCAAATTCAATTCAACACCAATTGTTACCATAGGATTAGAAATAGATAGCTGTAGTTGCATTACCTCCCTGTGGATTCGATACTCATTGCCTCTGCTACATTTTAGTTGAGACCGTTAGGTTTATTTTTGACAGTGCACGACAGGACGTGTCAAATTTTGGCGCTGCCGATTCTTGGGAGGCAATTGTTCAATTTACTAGCTGTTTTATTTTTAATTCTTCTTTTAGTTTAAGGAACATCGTTCCTTAGACTATTCTTATATCTTGTCTGTAGTTTCTTCTTATGCGCGGTCGTCCAGGGGTGGTCCACTACTACCTTTTGATCCCGAGATTGAGAGATCTCTGCACGTAAAAAGGAGACTATTTCAAGAACAACAGGCAGAGGAAGAGCCTAGTTCTCGTGGTAGCTTTTACGAGAACGAGCTTTTCGAGGAGAATCCACCGTCTTCTCCGTTTCCAATTCATCGATTGAATCTATTACTTTCCCATATTTTCCCGAAATGGCTGAGGAAGCAACCATTGCTAGTCACTCCGAGCCCACGGTGACAATCTCTATAAGGGGTTCGAATTACCGGAGATGCTAGGAAGTTCGAGCCAAAGCCTCGCATACATTAATATGGTCGAGAAAAATCGTTCGGGAGCTGCAAATCAAGATGCAGCTCAAAGATATGAAGACCTTCATTGATTATCACTTTTCCATACCTCCTCCCGATGGCGTGACGAGGATCGGATAAAAGAAACCATGTTCATCTTCTCACTCCGCGATCTTTGCAAGGGAGTGGTATAGGGATTTGGACCGAGCTGCCCACGGCATAACGGATTGGAATTCGCTAGCATTGGCGTTCTATAAGAAGTACTTCTGCTTCAAGAACCATCGCCATTAGAGCTCAGATAACAAGTTTCAAACAAGGGCCCGACGAGAACTTCCACGAGGCATGGCTTCGATTTAAGAAACTAGTGCGGACCATACCGCATCATGGTTTCGAAAAATGGAGTTTGTGCAACCATTTTTACAATGGTTTATATGATGATCGAGGGCTATTTTAGATGCTACACCAATGGTCGATTTGCCGACAACTTGGGAGCAACCAAAGGGTGGAAGATCATAGATGATTTAGCCACTCATAGGGCTGAATATGGGAATTCAAGAGGAAATCAAAGGAGAGCCGCTGAATCCTCTTCGATGAGCGCATTAGAAGCCCTTACCGCGAGGTTTGACAAGTATGAACTAGGGCGAGCTCTCAAGGGAGGGATGTACCAGGTTAATGCTATGACAGACGGTCCTTTCGTGCATGCAAGGTGTGGGGGAGATGGACATGTCTCTGATTATTGTCCTAGTCCTTATGAGCAATGTGCTGCCTTCCAACATTACAGGCAAAACAACTCTCATTACGAGCCGAATATCCACCCCAATTTGAGGTGGAGTAGCCAGAACGTACTCAACCCCACCGCCCCTCCAAATCACCAATGACCATATATTCTTCCACACCGAAGCAACAAGGCTATCAGAAGCCTCCGTCTTTCAACCCTCCTAACCAAGGTGCTTCGTCATCTAGTGGGGTGAGTGAGATGGGTGAGTTAAAGTCCATGATGCAGTCCATTGCAAAGCAATTACAACAGAAGGACACGGCATTCAAGGCACTTGAGACTCAAGTTGCCCAACTGGCTGAAAATCAATCTTCAAGGAAGCCCGGTCATTTACCGACTCAAAATGACAAGAACCCAAATGAGACGGTACATTTGATAGAATTGAAAAGCGGTCTTTCTTATGAGGGACCGGAAGTACAGAAATCAGACCCGAGGGAAGCTCTCACTGATGGTGAACAGTGTTTTGTTAAGAAAAAAGGACTCACGACAAATGTGTTACTCGATCGACTGAAATCTGGAGCTCGATCGAGTGGAAATGGTGAAGAAAGCCCTCGATCGAGTAGTCTTTCTGCTCGATCGAATGAACAGGAAGCTGAGGTTGGTCGATCGAGTGGAAATGTTACTCGATCGACTGACGTTGATGAAGAAACTGCTCGATCGAGTGAGCGCATTGCTCGATCGAGTGATATTGATGAGCGAGAAATCACCGGAAAGACCTCGTTCGAGAGGTAAGAAGCGATCAAAAGATACCGAACTTGCACCAGAAGACACTTTGGAAGCGAGAAACAAGGGGCTCGAGATACCAATCACGGTTCCCTTCCCGAGGCGGCTGCAGAATACCAAGGTTAATCAACAGTTTGGCAAATTTGTTGAGCTCTTGAAGAGTTTGGAAGTCTCCGTGCCGTTCACTGAATTGCTGACTAAGGTACCCTCTTATTTAAAGTTTATGAAAGAAATTTTAGCACTTAAGAGGACTATTAATGATAATGAGACCGTAGCTTTGACGAGGTGGGGTCACTATTTCAAAATAAGCTACCTCCTAAGCAATCGGACCGGGTAGTTTTTCGATCCCTTGTCACATCGGTATGCAATTGATTGATAATGCGCTATGCGATTTAGGCGCTAGCGTAAGTGTTTTACCTTTGTCTCTAGCTAAGAGACTTGGTGTGACAAAGCCGAGTTGCACCAACATGACTCCGGATGGCCGACCGTAGTTTATCACGGCCACTAGGTGTAGCGTAAGACGTGCTGTTCAGATCGGAAGTTCTTTATTCCCGTCGATTTTGTCGTCTTAGATATCCCCGAAGATGCACACACCCCTATCATTTTAGGGAGACCATTTTTGTCCACTTTGCCCGTGCGGTAATAGACGTCGGGGAAGACTTTGACCTTTCGGGTAGGGGACGAGGAGCCGACTTTTCCTCGGTCCAAGTTCCGGAGGGCTCCCATGCAAGCTCAGCCTTGCAATGCCCTCTCTTCTGTTGACCCTATTATTGACACTCCGGATGAAAATTTGGGAATATTCTTTATTGCTAACCCTCCGCCTCATACCGAGAGCAAAAAGGAGGAAAGTTCGTCTGTTTTCCTTCTGCTGCAGTGCGGATGAAGGCAAGAAAGGAGCTGTCAAGGGACATGGTGCAACCATTATCAATCAAACTGGAGCCAAGGATGCCAAAGAAGATGACAGAGGGGCGAGAACGAAGAAAGTTCGAACCTACATAGATTGGAACTATGTTCCTCCTCCTCTTGCAAACAGTAATTCAAGCTCATGGAAATCAAAGAGGACGGTCAGTATCGCTGAAGTGACGTCCTCCAGTCAGAAGCCCACCAAGGGGCCACTGAAAGCTGATGGGAATAAAACGGGGAAATGCCCCGTGTAACAAATTGTAATAGATATTTGTTTGAATTTCTTGACTTTGTTTATTACGTTTTTTTTTAATTAGGGCAATTAGTTTAGACAATTCTTTAGCTTAGACTAAGACTATAGACTGTGTTTTCTGCGTATTTGGTATTTTGGGATGTGTTTGGATGTGTTTTATGCAGGTTTGGGGAAGTTTCACGCAATCCGAGGAAGAAAGGACGAAATCCAAAGAGTCTACAAGAAGAAGTCCTCGATCGAGTACTTTTTGTACTTGATCGAGTAGAAATTGGGTCGATCGAGCTGTCTAGGTACTCGATCGAGAAAAGCCAAAGAGGAACAGGTCGATCGAGAGGATTCTTACTCGATCGAGCAAAGGGGACATCAAAAGTCCTCGATCGAGTGATTAAAACCACTCGATCGAGTGAAATGAACAGTGGACACGGGAGTTTTCTTTCTTAAAACTCTTATCTTCCAAATTCTATTTCATTTCACCCTAATTTCGTCTAACCCCCTCCTTAATGTGCGATTGATTTCACCCCCAAATCCCTGCATTTCTTGCCCAATCTCCAAATCCGCCACCTACAATCCCTTCATAGCTAATTAATCTTCAATAGCCCCTTGTTTTCCCCTCTATTTGTGTTCATCTTCACTGTTTTTAAAGGGAATTAGGGTTTGCGGTTTTTTCGACTGAAAAACCGCTTTTCTTTGCTTGATTCTTGAAGATTAATTGCTTATTCTAGGTCCTTTATCATCAAGTAAGTGTTTCCTCCTTCCCCTTGTATTTTAATTCCACTTATTTTGATCTTTTTGGGGGAAACTGAATTAGGGCTCGAAAAATCCATGTCTAGTCGAATTTTTTTCGATTTATTTGTGTTTATATGCCCTTAATTAGCTTGTTGATGATCTTATCCCAATCCCTCACTGTTTTGGCTTGTTAATTCGAATTTTGCGCGAGATTTCCGCGATTAGGGCCTGTAAGTCGAAATTTGTCGACTGTCAGACGGTCTTTTTTGTTGCCTTGCTTGTCTAACTTCAGTTCTTTCTTACTTATCGCTGCTGTTAACTGCTGTTACCGTCCCCTATCGCCATTACTCGATGTGAATTACTGGGAAATCTCGTACTGTGAGTAGAAATCTTCGACTGCTAGGAGTCTTACATGCTCCCATATGTGGTTTTCATGCTGTGTTAGCCCCTTTAGCAGTCATTATTTTATCATATCACCACCACTCACATGCTGCTTTTCGAATTTGTTGAGGATTGTTGGATTTTATATCTTTGGAAGTCGAATTTTTCGACCGATAGGGCCATCTTTTCTTTGTCACATGCTGGTTAACGCTTTATTTTAGCCACGGTTAGCAGTCATTCTTTTTTATTCAGCCCTTGATTTGATTGCAGGATGGATGCTAGTTCTTTGCCTTCTGTGAGTTCATCCTCCAGCCCTTCTTCGAGCGAGCCAGTGGTCCCTGCTGTTGCCACTAGCTCCGCCCTAGTCACCACTGCAGCACCAGTTCTCCTTGTTTCAGCTGCAGGGACAGTTTACGCCTCAGCTAGCTCAGCCGGGAGCTCAGTCCAGGCCACACCAGCCGTCACTCCTACCAGGCCCTTCTCCATGCTAGACAGAGGACTCACCCCTCGTTTCCCGCAGCCTGGTATGGTGCCACCGAGGCCGAACCAGTAGGTTAGCCAGTTAGCCATCACTTCCAGCCCTTCTGAGGTTGTTGTTGCGGGAGAGGGCACTCTCACCCCTTTACCGAAGATGCCCACGGTACGTTTCACTTCAGAGGCTCACCGGACTCGGTTAGCCGCTTTACTTCATTGCCCCCTCTCCCCCACCCGTTTCCTTGCGCAGACTGATCTAGAGACCTTAGGAATTTATGAGGAGGTCTGTAGTTTGTTGAACGGGACGGGTATGTCGGGTCTGATCACCATGCAGGAAGCTACTATTCGTACCTCTACATACGAGTTTTTCAGCTCCTATTCTTTTGACACCGACTCTTACGATGCTGACCACTCCAGTTCTTGCATTCACTTTCGACTCCTGCAATGAGTCGCACCTGGACTTTGGCCGGGTTTGGGCGAGGTTTTAGGCCTAGTTAGTGACGGTCTCACCGACCCACCTCGAGACCTCCTTGACCACTTTGGGCTGCACTTTCTCACACCCCCTTCTCTTCACGGAAGGGAGCTCACGTTCACTTACCTGCCCCGTTACTACTTGCGTCGATAGGAGAGACCATCTTTGGGCGACCTGAGCCCAATAACGTGACCAACACCGAGCTAGCGATTCTCGCGGGTACCTCAACATTGACTACGGTACCCGTTTGTTCTAAACATTGCCTATCTAGTAGCTCGGATTGGAACGGAATTGGGACTCGGTCAAGACCGTTGTCAATCATGCGGCGGGCTAGTGACTAGGATTGCCCGCCACCTTTACCCCACTGAGCCTGGACTTACTGCACCTGATAGGATGGTTTACCTTGACCTGGGTGCCATGGCTAACTTCGCCTGGTTCCCAAAGGCGAAGGGGAGCGCGAGGACGTGGAAGATCTGTGGTTCCACGTCTGTTACCTTACCATGCTCTACCCTTCCTCCACTTTTACCGCTCCCGTCTCACGCCGAGGAGAGCGAGGCCACCTCCACCTACCTACCACCTTACCTTCACCCCTACTTCTTCTTCTAGGAAGAGGAAGCGGAGGCCGAGCATCTTCTAGCTCTCGGCTCGGACTCGGCCCAGTGGACCGACCCCACGCCTACGCCTACACCCACACACACTCCTACTCTTCCTCCACTTGACCCTCCTTCTGGTTCGGCTTTGCCGGCCAATTTTGTTTGCCCTCCTGTTTTAGGGGCGCCCGAGGTCATGGACCAAGGGCGTCGTGATGCCTTGGTTTTGGATATGTGCAGGTACATTACTGAGATGCGACGGGATATGGCTTTGGCCGTATTCTTGTCCGTTTTGGTTTGGGGAGGGTATTGCATCCTTTTGAGTCTGCATCTGCATTTGTTCTGCATTCACGTTTCATTTTTTAGTTTGCATCGTTGTTTATTTTCAATAAAAAAAAATCAAAAATCCAAAAAAATTAGAAAATGTCAAAAAAATTCAAAAATTTCACGTTTATTTTTGCATTTAGGTTGAGTCGGAACGGTAGATTTCCATGATGACAATGCACTATAACTTGTCAAATTACTTGAGCCTTGCACTTTATTGATGGTTTTTAGCCTTGTCATACGCATAATCTACGAATTTCTGTTCAAATAATAGCTGACTGTCTAGACTTGACCTATAAACTGGCAAACTACTTAAAAATTCTGAGTTTTTAGAGCCATAACTGGTGCCATTCATGACCAGTTCATTAGGAATTTTGAGAGTAGTACTCCTTGCATAGCATGTTCATCTCATTTGCACATTTATGACATTCAATTTCTCGTCAAATGCACATATTCGGGTTTGTGGTTGGTGTCATATGCAGGGAGGGTCTTGCAAATTCCCCTTTCTTTACATCTTTCACCCATTTAGCTCCACTTTAGCCAAAACTTGCCTTTTTGACCCGTTAGCTACATTCCAAATTAAGCCTGCCTAGTCAAGCTAGTTAGTTTGTCCTCTTGTGGTATGTTTTCCATTGTAGTTTGGTCTATCATTCTTGTTGGAGTTGGTGTCTGTATTAAGGAAGGAGGAAAGAAAAAAAAAAAGTATTGAAAAAGAAACGTGAAAGAAAAGAAACATGAAAGAAAGAAAGAAAAAAAATGAAAAAAAGAAAAAAAAAGAGCTGGAACGAAAAGAAAAAGAAGAAAAAAATTTGTTGAGAAAACAGTTGTACCCTCTTGTCAGAGTTGAGAAGATGTTCGAAGATGTACAATTGAAAAAGGTTGTTTGTTCCAGTTAGTATTTTCAGACGGTGTTTAAAAAAGGGAATTTTGTGACCGTCTGACTCCTCCACTCTTATTCTATATTTTTTGAGGAGATTGTGCTTTGAGTCTAGTGAGTTTTGTGCCAATTGAAGGGCACTTGTGTTTAGTCTTTCAGTCAGTTGAGATCCGGATGATTTATTATGGTCCTGTTAGGAACTAGCTTGACGCTTTTACCTCCACATTTCCATAACTTGTTTTGCCTTTTCTCACCTGAACCTCACTATTCCCATATTATTTGCAAATCCTCGGCTGTGGCGGACATTATTGGTTGGAGTGTGTGCATTAGTACTTGAATTGTCTTTCATTTTTGTTGCATGCATGCTATGTAGGTCGCAGTTAGGTGAGTGACTGTCTTTTCTTCTCTCTTTTACATATAACATTTGCCCTTTGCTTCATGAGAGAAGAGTGACCACGTGAGAGTCCAGTTTTGTTGGTCTTGCAAGGTCGATAGGTCGACTTTATTTACGAACGACTTATAATTCGTTTGCGTATTGACTACTTAGCTTTAACTGTTGATCTTCGTTGCATTAAATTGGTTCAAGTAGACAAGTTAAGCTAGCTCTGAGTTATCATTTCCGTTCCATTAGTTTAGTTTTGAGTTTACTCGAGGGCGAGTAAAGGTTTGGTTTGGGGAGATTTGATACGTGCCTAACGTATAGTCTTTTTGGCCTATTTCAGCACGTGTTTCTATGCATTTCTATACTGTTTTTATAGTATTTTACCCCGAATTGGCTACTTTGGTGTATTTGGTCCTTTTTTGTAGGAATGATCGCGGAAGTAGCGGAACCATGCTCCTTTTCGTCCTTTTTGCATGCATTTAGAGGAGACGGGATTATCCCAGAGTGAGATATTGCACTTGGAAGCATCGTTGCACGCATTACGAGGCACTTGGGTGAAGACGTGAGCTGAATTGAAGATACAAGTGCTCGATCGAGTTGTTTGCTGGTCGATCGAGTGGTTTCTAGGCCCCTGAGGCTCGATCAAGCTACTCCTTAGTCGATCGAGTAAGCCGCACATGACCAAGTCCTCGATCGAGTGACCTTTTGGTCGATCAAGGGACTTTTGCTGAGATGTTGGTCGATCGAGTGGTTTAATCCACTCGATCGAGAGGTTTTCGACATTATAGGCTTTAATTCAGTCCGTGTGTTTAATTTTCGCTAAACATTGTTTGTTTTTCCTATTTAACCTACGTTTAACTAGGTTATTAGGTATCTCTTTTACTATCTTTTCATACTAGAAAACTCTCTACTGAAACTTAATTACGTTGCTCTCATTCTTCTTTACTGTTACTTTTATTTTCGGATTATTGGTTGCTCGGATTCAGTGTTCTTTACGCCGGATTCGCTCAGATTGTAATCTTTCTTTTCTCTTTATTATTAATAATCACTTGTTGCTTCTATTTCTTGTTGATGCTATTATTCTTTCTTGCCCTAATTTCCGTTATTGCTTTTTATCGTTCATTTCATTATGTTATCTGCTGGAAAATTATTTGCTGTTAGATTAATTACAAACATGAGTAGCTAAATTCCTTTCATGTTGGGATTAGGGGATCTGCGGTAGAAATGTGACGACGTAGTAAATGAATTAGACGGATTAATCGCGAGACTCTGTCACTATAGCAATTTAACTGTAATTCCCGACCTAGTTGAGTGCACGCTTCTATGTCACCCATTAATCTGGCTAAATTTGATCCTGGATCGAAAGATTAGACTAAATAGGCCTGCTATAAACAGTAGACTACCCTAATGAGGACGAAAGTTAAGTTAGTGGTATTTTAGGATAGAAAGTGGACCGAAAGGACCTTTTAACATCCGTCTCACACCTAGTTCGTCTGAATCATTTACAGTTGAGTCGCAGGACTACCGTAGTGAACCGAATTCCCGACATGTCCCTCTCTTATTGATAGTTTTAAATCACTTTCCTGCTTTACTGCTCTCTACTTTATTCCTCCTTCCTTTCAACTCCGTAGTTTAGGAACCAAATTCAATTCAACACCAATTGTTACCATAGGATTAGAAATAGATAGCTGTAGTTGCATTACCTCCCTGTGGATTCGATACTCGACTGCCTCTGCTACATTTTAGTTGAGACCGTTAGGTTTTATTTTTGACAGGTACGCGACAGACGTGTCAACAGACAATACATTAATATCAGAATAACAGCTGATAAACAAATAAAATTCAATAACAGTATTTTGAACAACTGTTGATAAAGAGATAAGAATCAATAACAGTATTATAAACTACAGCTGAGAAACAGAGAATAATCGTTATTACCTGTTTCCATATTTACTGTCGAGTTGTTTTCTTCGCTACAATTGTTGTTAATATCGTTGTCCATCTTTTATACCTGAAAACAGTAAAATCAAGTATTCAATTCAATTAAAATCAACGAATTTCACGATTTTTACATTAATTTCGAAAATACGATTGAATACACTAAAAATCAACGAATTTACATTACCTGTAATTCGATTGCAGCTAAAAATCAACGAATTTGTGTAATCTTATTAGATTTTTTTATCAGATTTCTATAGGCGGCGTTCTGATTTTTGTGTTTATGTGTTTCTGATTTGTAGAGAGATGTAGAGAGAGAGAGAATATCGTTTGAATGAAGTTTCTGTTTTCATGTTTCAGCGCTTTTGTATTTTTTGATTTTTCCCCTTTTTTTTCTAATTTATCATTTAATCTCAGCTCTTGATTTCTTTTAATCTCAGCTCTTGATTTCCCCAACTCACAACTCACCATAAGACCCCAACTCACGAGATCCCGCTCTCTATATATATATATATATATATATATATATATATATATATATATATATATATATATATATATATATATATATATATATATATATATATATAAACTGGGTTGAAACGTTGTGGATGCGCCACGTGTCCTATACAACCTTAATGACAAGCATTAATTACAGCTAATCATTTAATACGAGCAGTTTATATATATATATAAACTCAGTTATTTATTTATGCTCTCAATTGAGTATAATTTTGATTATATTTATTGAAATATTTTGATATTTTACATTTACGTAAAAAATTATTTTGAGAAAGTTATAAAACTTAAACCATTAAATCGGCTAAGAAAAATATATTTGGGAGAGTCATTATATTTACCAAAAATAAAACTTCAGGAAAACTACCACCGTAAGAGATAAGTTTTTATAGTGTGAGAATGAAAAAAAATATATATTGCGCGAAATTGAATACATGTGAGATTTTGATAGGTTTAAATAGTGTGATAAGGAGTATGTATGTACACAGTAACATATTGATCGCGAGTACATTTAAATAATAAAAACAAAAGTAATGATTATTAAGTAATATAGTATTATAAACGACATGAAAAGTAGAAAACACGTTATATTTTTCGTTAATAACTTCAATTAAATATGAATGCGTCAAGTATAAAATATTTATTATGACTAACTAAATATTACCTTTAGTTAAATATTTTATATGTTATCTTTTAAATACTTTAAAGTTAAACCTAAAATAAAAAAATTGAGAAAGTTCAACCTATTTTATTTACAGGTAATTTATTAAACATCATTGTAGAAAAATAATATAATTGATAGTTGTTTAAAAAACAAAAGGTGTAAATTTCTTATAGATATGTTTCACACATAGCACTTGCAGCACACAATCAAAAGAATTGAATAAGTTGAGTTTGGACGCTATATGTTTGATACATAAATATCACACGTAATACATAAAAAATATAAATTACATAAAACTATATTCACAACATTTTAAACAAATATTAACTAATTCGGGACATAATGTATTGTTAAATAATATAATGTGAGAACTCAACGTTCATCGTTGCGTTATTCAAATAAATTTTATTTTAATTAATATGATATTAAATAAGTAACAAATTTATTTATAAAACGTTGATCATGCATAATTAATTATCACTTTTTAGTTTTAATAATTAAAATTGTATGTATTTTATTTTAAAACACTTAAGTTAAACCTACAAAAATTAAATTTAAGAAAAATTAATTTATTATTATTTCAAAGTAAAAATATTAAAGATAATACATGAATTATATTATTTTTCTTCAATTAAAATAATAAAATTTTAAAACAGGTCGCGCGAAGCGCGGAATACTAACTAATAGGTATGTAATTTTACTCATTATTCCACGTTATAAAAACTTATCTTTTAGCACTTATTTTTATTAATAAATACAATGGTTTTTACAAATCATTTCGGTGATGGATCTAATGGTTTAAGTTTTATAACTTTTTTAAAATGTTCTCTTACTTCAATGTAAAGTCTTGTAAGACATTCACTTAAATAATCGACACATATCAAAATATTTTAATAAATATAATGAATATTATACTTAATTCAAAGCATTTTTCGTGACAAACGTAATGATATGGCTTTTTTAGCGAATTTTTTTTTTAATAAATTTAGAATCAAGTCATGATACATATTTATCTAATGACATAATAAACTATAATTAATACTCTGCTGATATTTATGCCGCATTTATTATGTTCTTATTTAATATCGAGCTGTAATAAATGCTTGTGATTAAGGTTGAATATGCCACGTGGCGCATCCACAACAATTCAACCTAGTTATTTATTTATGTATATATATATATATATATATATATATATATATATATATATATATATATATATATATATATATATATATATAGGTGGGATCCGGTGAGTCCACCTAAATATTTGAGTCCATGAGTCCATAAAACAATATCACGCACTATACAAAACAATATCACGAATTTTTTTTTTCGTGTAAGCTGTGATATTGTTTAGTATAACGTGTGATATTGTTTAGCATAACTTGTGATATTGTATTACAAAACAATATCAAGAATTTTTTTTTTCGAATTTTTTTTAACAATTTTTTTTTCATGAAAACTTTGATATTGTTTAGTACAACGTGTGATATTGTTTAGCATAACGTGTGATATTGTATAACAAAACAATATCACGATTTTTTTTTTCAAAAAGTTTTTTTTTTCCAGTTGTGATATTGTTTAGTATAACGTGTGATACTGTAAGCTGTGATATTATATCATGGACTCACGGACTCAAAAAGATAGGGTGGACTCATGTGATCCTAATTATATATATATATATATATATATATATATATATATATATATAGGCGGGATCCGGTGAGTCCACCTAAATATTTGAATCCATGAGTCCATCCACAATATCACGCGTAAAGTAAAAGAATATCACGCTACAAAATGACAGGAAAAATGGCGCTTAAACTTCTAAAAGAAGAAAACCCGTTCACTTTTTTTAAAACTGTTTCTCTCTCTAAAAATCACACAAAAACAAATACTCCCTCAAAAATCTCACTGAAAATCCGCAGAAACATAAAGATTCAAAGACGATATCAACTGAATTTCAACAATATAGATTCAGTCGTTCAATCCTTTGCATAATATCAGTTGAATTTCAAAATTAGGTTGAAAAATCGTCGAGGTACGCTGTAATAACTTTCTATTACATTTTTGCGATTTTTGTTCATCTTTTGTAGTTTTAATTTGATTATACATATTGATTTTGTTCTTAATTACTGTAATTAAGTTTAATTATATGATAAAAATAGCATTTAAGCACTAATTTCTGACTTGTTAATGAGTTTAAACGCTTACTCTCAAGTTGTTGTTGTAAATTTATACAATGTCTTAGTTGTTAATGAGTTTAAACAGTATTTTGTTGATAACATGGGTACATTGAACAAAAAAATATGATCGATTGTAGTTTTAGATGATTATTAGTTATTTTGTTTGTTTCAATCGCGAAAAATAGGGTTAGCTATTGTTCAATGTGAAATTTAGTGTTAACCAGTAAATTTCGACTTGTTAATGATGAATGTCTCGTTTTCTGTTGATATAAGTGTGATACTATTAAGAGTAGGTAGTGATACTATTTAAATTTAATAGTTTAGGTCAATTGAGAAACATTTCTTTAACCAAAGGTATCTTGTTAAGCATAAGGTGTGACACTATTAAGAAGTGGTAGTGATACTATCTTTAACGTGATAATCTTTTGTTTATATGATCTAATACTATTAAGCACAGAATGTGATACTAATAAAATTTTAAATGCAGATAGTTACTAGCAAGAAAATGGAACTGGCGGTTATAGATGAACCTAACATAACCATTGGCGAAAAGAGGCCAATAGCAGCAATTCATAATGTTGAAGAAACAACATTAAAGAAGTATAAACGTAGGAAAACAAAGAATAACAAAGAAAACAATACTATGGAGCTGGTAGAACAAAACACCAACAAAGAAGTCGCAATTCCAGAAGTTGAACAGCAAAAGGTACACAAAAAGAAGGGGACAGAATTTCAGACTAAGTGCAGGCCAAAAAAGTTGGTTGAGTTGGTTAAGAACTTAAATGAAGAACAACAGAAGGCTGTAAGGAATATTGGATTTGGAGGTTTGTTAAAGTTAAAGGTAACTCAACTACCACATGGAATCCTGAATCGGGTCTTGAAAGCATATGACTGTTCTAGCAATATGTTTAGAACAAAAAAGTTGGATTTTCTACTGTCAAAGCATGATGTCCATGACATGTTTCTACTACCTAGGACAGGAGATAAAGTAACCACCTGCAAAAGGGGGAATACCACTATTCTGATTGACACCAAAATGAAAAATGATTGGAGGCTGATGTTTGGTGTGAAAGGTACTTCTGCTCCAATTAATGTGAAGGATGTGCATGATAGATTGATGGCGTGTACTGAGGCTAGTGATGAGTTTAATAGAATGTTTGTTCTGTATAGCATGTCCATTTTCCTAGCGCCCAATACGAATAAAACCCTAGATTTAAAACTTGTTAAGTCTGTTGCGGATGTGACTAAAATTAGAGACTATGATTGGTGTGATTATGTCTTTGAAGAGATGACTGCTAGTATTAAGGGATGGAAAGAAAAAAAGAAGTCGAATATCACCGGTTGCCTACTAGTGATTATGCTAGCCTACTTCCATAGGTTCAATTTTAAGGGCAAGGCTATGAAATACACTCTACCGCTAATCCAACATTGGGATGATCTGACTCTGACATCAAGAGTTGAAGATGAGAAGCAAACAGCAATATTGGGGAATGCACCAATATCGAAAATTGAGTACCCAATCTGTTTAACACATCAAGGTCAGGAGAAAATACAACATTCCTATGTATATTTATCATTAAGTACTCAAGCTGTTACAGTATGTTTCTTTGAATCTTTGATAGAAATAAAATTTCAGTGGCTAACAAGAGATGATAAATTTTTCAGAAGAACCGGAGATGAGACTTACACAAACCTCTGAGAAAGATGATGATGAAGCTGGACCTGAAGCAAAAGAGGGCTACATCATGATTAAGCTGCCTAAAGGAGTTGAAACTGATAAAGAAATCAAAGCAAGAGCAATGGATGTAAGTACTAATGTCTTTTTGTTGTCCTTACAGTTACATCTATTCCTTTTCTTCTTACTTTGATATTGTTTTGTACACATTATGATACTTTTGTTTACCCAAGTTGATATTGTTTTACCATTATTTAAAGACTGCCAGGGAGAATAAATTTTGTTAATGATAATGATATTTTATCAAACTGTGATATTGTTCATTACGAACTGTGATATTTATGGTGGCTATTTGTGATATTGATTCATAATAGTAACCAATTGTAATGCTTCTGATATTGATTCACAGTTAACAAATAGAGTTGTCACATGAAGTGTGATATTGTAAAACAATATCACACAAATAGGTAACGTCTACAAGCAAGTGTAATGTTGTGATATTATTAAATAATAATGGTGATATTTTTGCAGTAAATTATGATATTGTTGTGATTAAATATTTAATACTCTTGTTTAATATTTTTATTATGTCATTCGGCAGAGTGCTCATGAAACTTATCTGCGTATAAAGAGGGACAACGAGTTGTTCTTTTCAAGATTTGTACATAACATGAAGAAGTTCATCAAGACGAAACCCAGCAATTCAATGGATGAAAGAACTATCTCTACCCAACCTGCTGCCACAAAAGACTGTACTAAAGATGTTGAAACCGAAAAAGAAGTCTTTTGAAGAAAACACTGATAATTGTGATACATCAGAGAAGCAAGAACAAGATACTCCCAATACACAAACTTTGCCTTTCATGAAAGATATTGGATATCATGCCTTTATGGATAGGTTGATAGCAAGGTCTTATGAAAGGGCGAAAGCAAAAGAAGAGCTGCCCTCGTTTGATGTATTGACTAGCATGTTAAAAATTCAGTACGCGGAATTGAACAAAAAATATGGAGGATGTACAGACCAAGATCTTCAAATCAGCAGTGATCACGAGGAACAAGGGGAAGAAATTATTGATATTACAAACTTGAATAGTGTTGATGATGAAAACAAAGATGATGAGGATTATGATATGTATTCAAATTTGAATGACATAGTAGACAATACTGTTTTAGGAGGAGGAAGGGCTAGTGAGGATATGAATCGTGTTACAACTCCTAGAGGTAGCACTGAAACAGATAATGAAACCATTAATGAAGAGACAAATGTGTTGACTCAGTTGAATGAAAACATTAATTTGGAGACAAATGAAGGTTGGGGAGTAATGAAGACTGTCCAAGAGGGACACAATGAGGTGGGTAATAACAGTTCAACAAATCAGGAGGACATTGATAGAGAGGCTGGAAAAAATAACGAGGATGTTGAAGATGACGTTATTAATAAGGAGGTTGATATTGCTGCAGGGGAAAAAGCAGAGGAGGAGAAGGACAATCAGGTTACAAATGTGGTGACTCAATTGGAGGAGGTTCTTCCAAATGTTGATTTGGGAGTAACACAGCCTGTTGAAGACAAAACAAATGACGACGTTAATCATGATACAACATATCAGCATGGTGTTGAAAAAGAGACTGAGAAAGAGAAGGCCAATGAGGTTCCCGATGTGGTGACTCAATTGGACGAGGCTGTTAATCAGTTCAATTCAGGGAAGGGAGTTGAAAAAGATGTTGTGGTTGATAAGGAGCCTATTGAAACAGATCTTGTGGTTGATAAAATGAATGACAATAGTAATGTGGTGACTAAATTAAAAGAAATTGTAACAAATGCTGGTTTAGATACAGCAGGGAAGGGAAATATCAGTGAATATTTGTTGCACTCGCAGACAGTACCGCTTCACCGATATGGTACCTCACAATTTGGGGTGTACTTTTCAATGTGGTTTGCCACAAAGATGATATCCTTGTATCAGAATCAATGTTCGAAGCGAGCAATTTATTTGAACCTGTCTTGAAGAATCGGAAGGACGTCATGGATTATTGCTTCCTTACGGACCATACATTCAGCAAGTTGTAAGTCACTCTTTAAACAATTTTTTAAATGTAAGACATGACTTAATTTGCACCATATTAGTACTTTAAAAAAATAACTAATATGCTAATATTTTTGCAAAATGGAATAGAGAAATTGTCTGCAACTTTGGAACTTACCATTGTATACAAAGGGAAGATATTGAGTCTTTGTTGCCTAACACGAAGATAGAAGCAGTGGTAATTGAAGCATGAGCAATATTGCTCAATGAGTTCCAAATTGCTCAAAAGGGAAACGACAAATTGACAAGAATTTTCTATGGCATTGCCCACTCGGTATGGAAACACACACACACATTTATCATCTTTTAAATTAAGTATTGTAGAATGTGTTTTATGGAGACTAATAAGATGCCCTTATGAACAACAGGGTGATATAGAAAAAATCTTAAAATTCGATGAAGATAATATTGATGAATTGGCAAAACTTAAGCAAACAGTATATGACACATGGGACACGTGGTCAGCTCTTTTTAAGGAGCCACTGAATTTGAATTCAGATATGGTGAGACATTTCTACTTTTATCAGTGATATTGTTATGTATAATGTATGATATTGTTAGCAGTTACTATTGATATTGTTCTTAAAAACAATTCTTAAATTCAACTGTGATATTGTGCATAATATTGTGTGATATTGTTACTTCTTAATTGTGATATTGTCTCCCAAAAAATGAAAATGAATCACTTGTTTTTTTTTCTAATATTTGACAGTGTGATATTATTATGTACAATGGCTGACATTGTTTTATAGCTTCTAAAAAATAACAACAGTCGATAGGGATTTAAAAGTCTTTTAACTTTGATATTGTTTTAGTACAGACTCTGATATTATTGGGTACACTGGTTGATATTATTTTACAACATACAAAAAAACTTCAGAGGGACAAAAAATATTATTAAGAATGATATTGTCTAGTATGTACTGTGATATTGTTATTCAGCTTTTTGTAAAATTGTTTCCTAATATTATTGTTTCATCTAAAAGTGTTCATACCTTTGGTCTACGAAGAGCACTACGTCTGTATCTGTGTTGATTTGAAGAGGCAGAAAATGTTCTATTTGGACAACAGAGAGTATGATGAATTCCAAGACAAGGAGCACGTACACATGGCTCATATGGCTATAAGTACAATATTGAAAACAAAGAACTAATGGTATAATGGTTTTGTTCGATAAGCTTGAAATTGAAAATGTGTTTACATTAATCATATACAGGGGACTCTTTATGGTGAATACCTCAACACGAAAGGTACTGAAAGTGGGCTAAAGGTGAAGGACTATGAAATGAATAATGTGAAGTTTCATTGGCAATCGAAGGAGTTGAACCTGGACTGTGGCCTATTCATGATGTTTCACATGATGTTCTTTGTTGGTGAGCCTTTTGATTGTGAACTAAGCGATGCAAAGATGAGACAGTTATACAGGGGAGAGGTGGCAGCAACGCTCGTATTGAGTGATTTGAATAAAGATAGGAGTCAGGTCTGGAAGAGAGTTACGACCTTTAATGCCACAAAAGGTATACTGTTAACTAAATTGCTGGCAAAAAGACAAAGAGGGAAAAAACAAAGCAAGAGAGAAAAAGGTGGGAAAAACAAAGTTCAGACCCCGCTATCAAAAATAAAAGGTTATATTTTAAAACACTGACTTCTACATTGTACAGGCCTAATTTTTTTTTTATTATTATAATACAAAATATATATTAAATACTGTAATATAAAATGTTTCTAGCTATTGTAGAAGATGGTTCTGCCAATGTCGTTGGTAGCGGTAAAAGGGGGAAATCCGATGGCCTTGGATGCACGTTGAATTGTGGTGTGGCTGATCCTAAATTTGAGTTCGTCTCAAGATTTATGAAGGCAAACAAGTCGCTGTGTGCAAACATGTTGACTACGAGGAAAGAAGTGATTGACTACTGCCTATTGGACGACCCCGCTATCAAAAATAAAAGGTTCTTTAAAACATATATTTTTCTGCAACTTTTTTTATTAATGGTCTGATAATATTTGCAGTGATATCTAAGTTTGACAAAAGAATTACAAAAGGTGATATTGTTGCTAGTGTCATGTGATATTGTACGTTAATGGGTTTGATATTGTTATAGAGTAGAAACTGGTATAAAAGCATGATATTGTATATAATCAAGTGTCACATAAAGAAGGATATTGTTCTGATTTTTGTTCACTTAATTTTGATATTGTTGTGGTACATAGTGTGATATTGTTACATACACAGTATGATATTGTTAAATTGATTCTGAAAAATAAGTAGGGCTTTTAAATTTATAAATGTTGTCAGTGACATGTGATATTTTTTTTAAATGATTGTGATATTGTTTCAAATTAGACACCATTTAAATAAGTGATATTTTTTAGTATTGGGATGATATTGTCTACAATCAAGTATGATGTTCTGATAGTGGTTCAGAAGGGCACTGATATTATTTAGCGTGGACTGTGATATTTTTTAGCATGGACTGTGATATTGTTTATCAGGATCACCTTTTAAATATGTGATATTGTTTAATTTTGATATTGGTTATCACTGTCACAGATAATGTGACAATTTTTGAACATTGGTGTTAATGTTTTAAGCAGTGAGGTTGTTGCCAAGTTCAGTGATGATCAATACCATGCAAGACAGGATATATTGTCGTTGCTTCCAAGTGTACATGTCAACAACAATGTGATTGAATGTTGGTCACTAATTCTGAATCACATTGAGCACACAGAACCCTGTGAAACAAGTTTATTGTTTTTTGGAATTCGACACACGGTAAGCTGACATTCTGTTTTGATTTATACATATTCACGCTTTGATTAAAAATATCACTTATTTCAAATGTGATATTGTTGGGGTACATAGTGTGATATTATTGCATACACAAATTGATATTGTTTAATTAATTCTGAAATTAGATAGGGATTTAAAATTGATAAATGTTGCCAGCGACAAGTGATATTATTTTTAAATGATTGTGATATTGTTTCAAAGTAGACACCTTTTAAATAAGTGATATTTTTTAGTATTGGGATGATATTGCCTACAATCAAGTATAATGTTCTGATATTGGTTCACATCCGTACTGATATTATTTACCATGGACTGTGATATTTTTTTAGCATGCACTGTGATATTGTTTATCAGGGTCACACTTCAGGAACTGTGATATAGCACACGTAAAAGTGATATTGTTTATACATATTCACGTTTTGATTAAAATGTAGTAACTCTTAAATGTAAAGGATTTGTTAACTTATATATATACATATATATACACTACAGGAATCAAGAGTAGAAGTTACTGAAGGCAAAGAATCGAACAGGGAAAATATATTCGAAGAATGGGACAAATTCATAAGAAGTAACACAGTTCCATGTAACATGGAAGCAGATTTGGTTTTTATTCCGATAGTGTTGCAAGAACACTACTTCTGTGTTTGTGTAAATTTCAAAACCGAGACGATTGAAGTGTTAGACAATACAGAGTACGACAACTGGGAGCAGACTGAAATATACAAGGCTGCAGATTCGGTGGTATGGTTTATTGATATTCTTGCTAGTGACATGTCATTTGATTGTCTGATATTGTGGCTAGGATAGGTTGAGTGTATACAGTAAATGAATATGATTGTTTGACAAAATAATGACTAATAGTATAACTAATTATTGTAGGCCTACCACATGAGTGATTTCCTAGCAGGGAAAAATGTTGATAGAGCGCATAACGTAATAGATTTTGATGTTGTCAACACGAGTTTCAATTGGCAAAAGAAAGAAGCAAACAATACTGAATCGGGAAACTTCTTAATGATGCACATGATTCGGTATGAGGGGAAGTTGTTTGAAGCTGAGTTGCAGTCGAAAGTGCATAGGCGCTACTACTGGGTAGAAATAGCAGGGGCATTACTTTTAGCTGACATAAATTACATGAGGACAGCGCTGATTGGGAAAGTTAAAGAATTTACAGCGGGAAAGGGAGAGCTTTTAAATAGATTGAAGGAAAAGAGGAAGAATAACGAAGATGCAAAAGACAAGGGCAATAAGATAAAAGCCAAGGATAATGTTGTTGAGAAGGACAATACTGTGGAACAGGAAATAACAAAGGCAGAAGGTCCGCCAAAAGAGAAGCCCAATGTTCAAACAAAAGCCAAGGAGGATGCTAATAGAATGTCAACAATTAACACAGAAATACCCATTCTTCGCAAATCTCCAATCAGAAGGTAAAAACCAAAAACCCGACTTTTACATTTCTAATATAGAATCATAGCATTACGTTTCTGCTTTTAATTACAACAGACACAAAGGTAAAAATTTCACATAGAACCATAACATGCCATTTCTGGTTTTACAGACTACCTGTATCCAAACAAGATGGTGAAGATGATGCAGAAACACCCACAATCCAGTACAAAAGACTGAAAAAGACTGCAAATCCTAATAATAGAGGTAGAGGGAGAGGTAGAGGAAGAGGACAAAAGTAGGACTAGCAATGTAATGCTGGTAGGACAGAGATGTGATATTGTTTTAGGTACAATGGTAGGAAATATAACTTTTTTTTATCAACTCTTAGTAAACTGTGATATTGTTTCAGGAGTTGGGTGATACTTTGCTTAAGTTGTTGTGATATTAGTTCTCAGTAATAATAACAGCAGACAAGGTTGTTAAAACTTTTTTCTTTGATATTGTTTTGGTACCCAGTGTGACATTGTTCCGTGAACATAGTGATATTGTTGCTTTTATTCTCTAAAATAAATCAACGGATAGGGATTTAAAATTCCTTTTTAGTTGGATAACGTTTTTTGTACACATTGTGATATTATTAAGTACAATGGTTGATATTGTTACACATTGTAATGCTAGTAGGACAGACATGTGATATTGTTTCAGGAGTTGTGTGATATTGTTTTAGGGACAGTGGTAGGAATATAACTTTTTTTTTATCAACTCTTAGTAAACTGTGATATTGTTACAGGAATTGTTTGATACTTTGCTTAAGTTGTTGTGATATTAGTTCTCATAAATAATAACAGCAGACTAGGTTGTTTAAATCTTTTTTCTTTGATATTGTTTTGGTACACAAAGTGATATTGTTCCGTAAACATGTTGATATTGTTGTATTTATTCTCTAAAATAAATCAGGGGGTAGGGATTTAAAATTCCTTTTTAGTTGGATAAGTTGTGATATTATTCAAATGAAAACTGTGATATTATTGCACTCACTAGTTGATATTGTCTAGTATGTACTGTGATATTTTAATCATATTTTTGTAATATTGTTTCCTAAAAACATCCAATTGTAGTGGTAATATTTATGAATACTAATGATATTGTTTCACTTGAAATGTGATATTCCTTAGTAGTATTTTACAGTATAATACAATATAGTAAAGTACATATACAAGTAAGTGTAATGTTGTGATATTGTTTAACTATTATGATGATATTTTTTTGAATCAAGTGTGATATACCTTCGAATGAGGTGGGATAGTATTTAATAATGGCAATAAAACAACATTAGTAATTATGCGGTTTTTATGACATTGATACCCAAAATGGAGAGAATACAAAATTGATGCCATTTGGAATGACATACAAGGGAAAAATTGGAGAGAATACAAAAATGATGCCATTTGGAATGACATACAAGAAAGAAATTGAATAGTGTAAACAATAAAAAGTCGATTGTGAAAAGTTGATGATATAAAATAAACTTCCTCAGCTTGCAGAAGCCCTTAATCACTATCAACAAGTGAAAAAATCTGCAAAACAAACAGACAAAAACAAAGTGACATAACGTCGTAATAAGTTTGACAAAGTATAACTTCTTTTTGATCAACTTCTGGAAAAACTGTGATATTGTTTCAAGGGTTGTATGATATTATGTTTTTATTGTTGTGATATTAATCCTCAGGAACAACAACAGTGGCTAGGGATATAAAAATCCTTTTTTTTGTTTGATATTGTTGGGGTACATAGTGTGATATTTTTGAATACACGTGTTAATATTGTTTGGTTGATTCTGAAAATAGATAGGGATTTAAAATTGATAAATGTTGCTAGTGACAAGTGATATTGTTTTTAAATGATTGTGATATTGTTTCAAAGTAGACACCTTTTAAATAAGTGATATTTTTTAATATTGGGATGATATTGTCTACAATCAAGTATATATTCTGATAGTGGTAACAAGGTAATCGATATTATTTACCATGGAATGTGATATTTTTTAGCATGGACTGTGATATTGTTTATCGTGGTCACACTTCAAAGAATCGGTATAGCACACGTAAAAGTGAAATAATAAAAGTTGTAAGACAAATAACTTACATCGGATTCATGATCAAACGAGTGTTGTGATGTATCAATAGCTGGATTAGGGCAATTCTGCCTATCATGATGTGCCATTTGTTTACAATTATTGCAAAATCTTTTTGGCTTTTGTGCCTTTGCAACAGACTGATCTTTCTTGGACATCAACCTCTTGCCAGTACCCTTGTTTTTTGATTGAACAGGAGGTAGTATACGAACCTCAGATGAAGACTTAACCCCAAGGAGCATCTCCAACTCTTGGTGTTTAGTCAATTTTTCAGCACCAGACTTGAAATTTTGTCTAAATGTCTTCAGTAATGAACTCAGTTCATTTATGTGATTTTCAGGCAGAGATTTGAGCAGTGTTAATGTTGAGTAGAATTCAGACCAGACAGTTGAAATCTGAAGCTTAGTGACATCAGACGAAGTAAAATCATCCAACAATTGACCGTGAACATCATACAAGGGCGTTTTTTAGTGTTCTTTGTCCACCTACTGAGAAGATACTTATCAGGTATCTTTTTGATCCCTTTACCTGATAAAATCCAGATGATGTGTTTACATATGTATCCCTTCCTCTCAAACAGCTTGCATGAACATGTTGAATCAAACGTTGAAGGATTAAATGCGACAGTGTAAGTCTTATTGAAGATAGAATCTTCAACTTCTAGGAACCTTGTACTGCCCTCCCTTGAAGAATCACCAGCACTACATGAGTTTAGAGAATCAACGCACTACTGTTGGAATTCATAAAAGAGAGCGTGCGTATAAACAGTCGATGCATGAACCTCAAGGCTAAGAAGGGTTTTGGTTTGAGGTAGGGAGTGATCACTATCTCTGTCAAGAGACCTTTGGGTGTACCGTTGCTGATCCATAGCACTTTGAAAGCGCATCCAAAACTCAAAAAATGTGCCATGAGGATTCTCAAACCGCTTAAAGAAGTTGTTTTCGCTCTCAGAGCATTGCGTTGTTCTTAAAAGACAATCAAGAGGAATATCACGATAATACGCCGGAATCCAACGTTGCCGCTTGGAAAACAGATATTGCAACCATGCATTATCTTCCAATTGAAACTCACTGATCAACGAACACCACCTCTCTTCGAAGTCAGCAGGCTCTAAGTCTGAATCCCAAACAACAGAATTCAGACGAGTGACGAAGTCAGTCTCTTTAGTCACTGTCGTGCCTACCTTTTCAGGTAATTTCTTCATAATATGCCACATGTAATAGCGGTGGGCAGCAGTCGTAAAAGTAGCAGGGACTGCAATTTTCATAGCAGGACATTGATCGGTAAAAAAGCAATGGGGTTCCTTCCCACCCATACAATCTAAGAATTTTGTGAAAATCCATTTAAAATTCTGGTCATTCTCCCTAGACATAAGCGAAGCGCCAAAAGTGACGGACTTCTTGTGATGATCAACACCAGTAAAGGGAGCAAAGATCATGTCGATCGAGTGTCCGGTTTTACGGGGAGTTTTCTCGGGTTTTGTTAATTATGCGATTAAGGTATTTAAGTTTCGTCGTCATTGTTTTAAATCACTTTTACAAAACCTAAGTCCCTGTTTAAGAGAGAAAGCAACCAGTTCATCTTCCTAATCGCATTCTTAGCAATTCCTGGAGTTCAGACGGTCAGTTCTTGTCGTTATTCGTATCGTTGAGTTCCTTGCGTCGAGGGAGGAGGGTTCGTAGAAGAGGCTTTTTGATACAGCTGTTGATACCGTCTGACTGTTGTGCTTTCCAGGTAGGATTTCCTACTTAGTATTAGTCCCATAATGGGATATTGGTGATGTGTTGTATTTGGTTGTTTGATATAATGATTGTACTGTGTTTGTGGTTGTGATTGCTGTTGATGGTTCTCGAGATGCGTTCTCGGCTGAGTGGGGTCACTTGCGGGAGTGACTTCACGCCCTAGTTTCGCCCTTCGTGGAACCCGCCACGGAAGGGGATGTGCACATTAATGGACAGGGTTATCGCTCACTATGTGGAGCGGGGATTTGGTGGGTACGGCAGCGGTCCCCCATCGCGGCAGTGGTCTGGTCCAAAGTGGACGATCGGGATTGAGATGATGGGAATTGGTTGGTTGTGTGTGTGTGATTAAGGCTGTCTGTTTATCTTATTATTGTTATACATGTTGATTGTGTGATTAGTCTCGACCGGTGTTGTTTTGTAAACTGCGGTGATCCATTCGGGGATGGTGAGCAGATATTGAGCAGGTATTGAGATGAGTACTGGGATAGCTGGGATGCCACGACATGATGATAGGAGTCTTCCGCTGTAGCCTTTAGTTTATTTACATTTCAGTTAGACAGTCATTTTGAAATAATGTATCGTACTTTTGGTTTGGTTTTGAGGATTGTATCTATTCACTAAATTATTTATAATAAACATTGTTTCTTTATTGTTGTTTGAATATCATTGCCTCGGGTAACCGAGATGGTAATGTCTTCATACCTGAGTGGTCCTGGTAAGGCACTTGGAGTATGGGGGTGTTACAAATGGTATCAAAGCGACGATCCTGAAACCTGTAACCAATGAACTTAATGAACATAGGGAGTCAATTAAAATGAACCCGGGGTAAAAGTTGTGGGAGCTAGTGCAAAGGCTTGGGAGACGTCCTAAAGTCGCAGGGGTCGCCCTACAACTTTGAACCGGTCACATGGGGGAAGTGTTTGTCGAGTCGTACGTGTGTTTGGTTAACTTGTTTACGAATATGATGGAATGTGTTAATTGTTGGATGTTGAAGTAGAAAGTTGAGCATGTGAAAGAAAATGGTGATATGAGGAAACTTGTTGATGAGATGATAACATGTTGGATGATTTACAATGTGGCATATAATAACATGATGAAATGGTTTCGTAGATAGTAGAAAGATGCGTAGCATGCTTATTATGATATAATGTGGTTTATAAAGTTTAGCATGTTAGCATATGACGTAACATGCGGGTAGCTTCTATGAATTAGTGTTACTCGATCGAGTGAGACTGACTCGATCGGGTGGGTTTTTGGCGATTTTGAGTCCAGAATCGAGTTTTGGGGCACTCGATCGAGTAACTAGGGGTACTCGATCGAGTAGGGGGTCACTCGATCGAGTAGCCTAGATACTTGATCGAGTAGGTAAGAAATCAGAAGGTCTGTTTGGGGTCTGAAGTTTGGGTACTCGATCGAGTACGTGGGGCACTCGATCGAGTAGCCCGTTACTCGATCGAGTGTGTTTGGGAACTCGATCGAGTGGGTTCCGGGCAGCGTGTTTTCGTGTTTTGAGGTTTAGTATGTGTGTTTATGTTTACCCTTTCTTATATAGCTTCAAGATGCCGCCCAAGAAGACTGCTTTGTATGCGAGAGCTGAGCTCATGACCATGGATGACATCGTTAAGATGTTAGAGCACCAGGATGCTCTTACTGAGACCCTGAAGAGAGTGAATGAGGACAAGGATAAGAATAAGGAGAAGGAGGTTGATTATTCTAAAATCAGCCTCTATATTGCGAGGTTTAACCCGAAAGAGTACAAGGGAGTTGGGGAGCCTAATCTGCTTGATAGTTGGCTGAGAGAGATGGAGAACATCTTAGACTTGGTTCATTGTCCTGATGAGATGAGAGTGGAACAGGCTGCGTTCTATCCGAGGGAGGCGGTAGGGCAAGTGGTGGGATTCGGTGAAGGTGAGTGCTAAGGAAATATATACCAACCAAGGCTTACCCGTTATACCTTGGGAGGAGTTTCGTAGGGTGAGAGAAAGGAGTTTGTACTTAACATGTGAGAAGTAAGTTGAGAGAAGAGTTTGATGGTTTTAAGATGATCGCCGAGATGTCCGTGGCTGAGTACTACAGGCTGTTCAATGAGAAGTCTAGGTATCTTTGAGGACATGGGTTTGAGTGAGGAGAATTTGGCATTGAGGTTTAAGAGGGGGTTGACCACCAAGATTATGGATAAGTTACCCGTGGGGATCCTTACCGATGTTAAGGAAGCTTATGAGAGGGGCGGGAGAGCGGAGAGGTTGGTGGAGATGGCTCGGAGGTCGGGTGGTGAGAAGAGGAAGTCCGAGAGCGAGGGTGGTGGCCAATCGAATCACGAGAAAGGCAACCACAATCGATCTAAAGGATTTTCTTCTGGGTCCGGGTTTAGTCTTTGGGGCTTCCTTTGGGCGTGGCTGGAAGTGTGAGTAATAGTTGGGGAGTGAACTGCTATGGTTGTGGTGGTGTAGGCCACAAGAGACATGAGTGCACGAGTGCACCGGATCTTTCGAGACTCCGCACGAGCTTCGCGAGCAACATGACCGGGCGGATCATGGCCAAACCGGAGAAGTCGAGTTACCAGAGTGGAGGCAACCGCAACGGCGGTAATTCTTATCGAAAAACACCGACGAACAACAACAACAATCAAAGGTCGGGTGCTTAGCCGACCGCATCACCAAGATTATCCAGGAGGTGGACGAAAGACCAAAGTGGCAAGTTATTCATGATGGAGAAGAAGGCAAACGAGGAAGATGCGCACGTTATCACCGGTACATTCCTTGTTAATGGTATTCCTACCTTTGTTTTGTTCGATTCGGGGGCTTCTCAGTCGTTTGTGTCTTCGAGTCATGTTAAACAGTTGGGTTTGAGAGTATATGAATCTGTTAGTGAGCAAGTTTTCATACCTTCGGGTGAGTCCGTATCGTGTGGGAGATTGTTTAGAGATGTATCTTTGATAGTTGGGCAAGTTGATTTCCCTGTAGACTTGCTAGAGTTTCCTTTAACGGTTTTGAGATGATAGTTGGGATGGATTGGTTAGGAAAGTATAAAGCTAAGATAGACTGTCATCAAAAGAAAGTGTCCTTAAGAGGTCCAAAGGGTGTTAGTGTGTCTTATCGTGGGTTTCTAGTCAAACCCAAAGTTAAGTTGATTGCAAATTGTTACCTTGAAGTCTTATCTGAGGAAGGGATGTCCTTTGATCCTGTGCCATGTGAGAGATGACCGGATAGAGATTCCGACAATTGATGAGATACCAGTGGTGGGAGAGTTTGCAGATGTTTTTCCGGAGGAGATTCCGGGGTTGCCACCGAAGAGGGAGATAGATTTCACCGTTGAGTTGAAGCCGGGGACGGGGCCAATCTCTAAGGCACCGTACCGTATGGGTCCTAAGGAGATGGAGGAGCTTAGGAAGCAGTTGGATGATTTGATAGAGAAGGGATACATTAGACCAAGTGTATCGCCTTGGGGAGCACCCGTTCTTTTCGTGAAGAAGAAAGATGGGAGCTTGAGGCTGTGCATAGATTACAGGAGCCGAACCGTGTGACGATAAAGAACAAGTACCCTTTGCCAAGGATAGATGACCTGTTTGATCAGTTGAGTGGTGCAACAGTCTTTTCTAAGATTGATTTGAGGTCGGGGTACCATCAGGTGAAGATTAGAGAGGTGGACATACCAAAGACAGCTTTGTTGGGGTTGGTGTCCTTAACAGTTAGTGCAAGGACTTATAAACCTCTAAAAGGATCAAAGGGCATACTTTTGGTATTATTATCAGTTGATCCACGTTTATCAATAACGGTTGGCTTGCTAGATAAGTTTGACGTTATTGTCATACAGATGGCGGTGATCAACTGGTCCCTAAAAGTCACACCTATAGGATACGTTTGAGAGATGTGACGGTATGAAAATACAGTCATGTAGATGCCAAATTTTGACTAACCAGTTAGTCCGAGTTATTTGACTAGTAATTAGTCAAAATGTGATGTTGAGATATTATATTTAATACGGATTAAATATTATGGGCTAAGGCGAATTAACCAGTTAATTCGTAAAATTAAATATAAGCGTTTTATATTTGATTAATGTATATTGAATTTAATTATACAATATCGTCTTAGTCGGACATGTATTAATACTTCAACTAACCCGTGTTATTAGTTGATGTTTTAATAGCCGATAACCGATGACGATTTATAATAAACCGCGTCATATACATTTAGTCATTTGGGTACGGACTACGAGTTAAAATGAAGAGGAAATGGAAAAGCCCATTTCCTCCCCATGGACTCGGTTTGGCCGAGATTAGGAGAACAAAAGGGAGAGCTTCTCCTCCCTTCTAACCTAATGATCATTAGTGAAAAATAATTAGGGTTTTGGAGACATTTTCTCTCTGAAACCTAGATCTCACATCTCGAAAACCTCACAACAAGTTCTCTCAATATTGCAAGGCAATCAGAGAACACCTACTAGCACAAGGGCATTTCTCAGACGGTCTTGGGTGCAACAATTAGGAGGGAATCTCTGATGATTTATGTTCTTTACGCCGTGCATCAAAGGACCCGAGGTTGATTCTTTATCTTTGTCGTTTCTCTATTGTATTTATGTTTTATGACGATATTCGCATGTTAAATTTACGTTATAGTCCTAAATTTAGAGGGTCTTATACGGATATTACCTCACAAGTGGTATCAGAGCGAGGCCACGTAAATTTTCTTTGTGATTTTTCATAAAACGATTTTTGAAACGGTAGCTTTTGTCTCGAAATCCGTGCCTTGTATACACGGATGTTGCGTTTTTGTTGAAACCGTGACATGTTTTACACGGTTGATTCGCTTTTTCCGTTTTGTTCTTTTACATATTGTTATTTTATACGGAGATTATAATAATATGTCACGTTTTATCAAATTGTTAAATTGTTTTGATGTGGTTTTGATCAATTTTGCAATTGTTTTGTTTCGTCAAAACTGTTTTCACGAGGGTTTTGTATTTTCCAGAAATTTTTGTCCTCGATCGAACATGTTTTTGCTCGATCGAGAGCTTTTTCTGTCTTGTTTTTTGTTCGATCGAGTCCCTGCTGTACTCGATCGACCCCTTTCTAAACCCCTCTGCTCGATCGAGTTGTCTTCGTACTCGATCGAGCAGATTTGCTGATATAAGTACTCGATCGACCACTAGTTTAGTCGATCGAGCACTTCCTGATTGGCAAACCCCTCGATCGAATGGCAGCCTCATTCGATCGAGCCCTCTTGTTCCTCGATCGAGCACTTATGTCCTTGGATCGAGGGATTTTGTTTTGGCAGCTTTGAAAATTTATTCTTTTTGCTTTAAATTTTCTTTTGGCCTTAATATGTACTTTATACGGATATTGTACACTCGCTATGATTGTGAAACGGTTCACACACGTACCATTAAGTTATTTTAACGTGTATTTAAAGTAACGGACTGTATTAGATTAAAATTAAATTGATAGAAGCAGTTTTATCACATGAATTTTAATCAATAAAAGGTGGTTTGGATAAATTTAACATAATCACAGAATTATGTCACGAATGAATTTGTTTTTAGTTGATGCATTTAATTATCGTTTTGTTGAATGCCTTGAATGCCTTTTATTACGTATTTATTTTATTTTGCAAACGGTTGTAACTTAGTGTGGCCTTAGTAGAACGTGTTACCGTAATGATGGAACACGGTCTTGGTTGTATTTTGAGATCTCGTATCTCCATTTTATTTCTTTTAATTACAGTTTTTAATAATTAGAATGTAAATAGGTTTATATTTGTAATTTTAAATTGTAATTTTTGAGAAGACCAAAGATGGAGACCGGATGCTCACTCCCGCTACTTGGATCAAGATGGAACATCAAGACAAGCTTCTCGGGTCCAACGGTGGATTCCAAAGTTGTTTTATGTTTTATTTTACTAGGATAGGCCACACTAGGAATTTTTATTTACGTATTGCTTTCTTTTATTTATTTTTCCGTAACGATAGTATGCATCATTTTCCGCCTAAAAACCAAACCACCTAATAATTGCATGAAAACTGACACATATAGAGGTCACGAGTTAGTTTTCATTGACATTCTCATGTCACACGATTTTTAAGCCATCATCCAAATTAATTCATTCACACAGACGCTAGTTATTCGTTCACTTAATATGAATTATAATTTAGTTGATGGGATCTTCCTCGTATAAACAAAAATTGAGAACGGTCTTTATAGGTCAAACTCCAATGAGTCCCTTCTTCGTCGGTATGCATAATATGACCCCTTCTACGTCGGGTAAGTTGGAACCGATTGACCTATTTTATCTCAACACTATGGTCACTCGTACGATCCTGTGACTATGGTGGACTATAGATAGGATTTACGGAAATCTATCGACCAAGAGTTATTCCGGAAGAATTAGCTAAACAGTTGGCTTATCAATTTACAGAAATTGAGTCTTGGGATCACTTGTATCATTCTTGAGGGAGATCAATTATGCAAGTGCATTGAGTCGACATGTTAAAATGAATTTTAAATAGACTTAAATCACCTCGATGAGTTGCTTATTTCGTTTTTGTTTTTCTTTCTTTTTCAGTGTAGATCACGAATTTTAACTGCTAATAACAAATGGCTGGTTCTACTGATAACCCAATGCCAAGTGCCACATTGGACCGTGAGTCCTGGCTTCGGATCTTCATGAATCAGATGAATCAGTCAACTCGATCAAGAATGATGGATCAAACTTCGGAGACTCGGGAGGCGGCATTACGGAATGTCGCTGGCGCAACGACGGAAGCTCAAATATCTATTAGAGCCCCTCCCGCAAACCCAGTCCCACGGCTAGAGCCGCTGAAATCACCAAGTTTAATGATTTCTGTATGGAAGCGGGTGCGATTAAAAACGTACTCATTTTTGCAATGGAATCCAATTTGCAGAAACGCTTCATAGCCCATGGTGCAAACAAGATTTTCACCACGCTCACCAAGGAATTCTCGAAAGCACCGAGAATCGTGACCTATGAGCATACCACTCGCTTCTTTGATGCGAGACTCCGAAAGGGCCAACCAGTTAGCCCACACATTCTCAAAGATGATTGAGAATGTCGAGAAGTCGAGACCTTTGATTGTACGATCAGCGAGAACATTGTAATCGACCGCATACTTCACTCACTCCACGATGGTTATTCGCAATTTAGAGCGAATTACTATATGAATGATTTGAAGAAAACTCCCCATGAACTGCACTCCCTCCTCGTACAGACCGAGAAGGACATGAAGTTCAGTGGGAGCATGAAACAGGATGTTCTCGTTGTGACAAACAAGGGAAAGGGTAAGGGCAAAGCTCGTGCAAACCTAGCGATGAGGTAAGGCGAAGTTCAAGAAGTCGGGTTCGGGTAAGAGTGGGCCTGGTGAGTCGAGCACCTCATCAGCACGACAAAAGAGCAAGAATGAAAACATGGAATGCCATCACCGCCACAAGACTCGGGCATTGGAGACGCACATGTCCTGTTTATCATGAGGACTTAAAGGCAGGTCGTGTTAAACCTGTTGGTATGTCTTCTTCTTCTACTTTTATTCATATGATTGAGATTAACCACGCAAGTTACGGAACTTGGGTACTTGATACTGGTTGTGGTTCTCATCTGTGTAATCATGTGCAGGGGCTCCGAAACATCGAACCCCTCGTAAAGGGTGAGGTGGACCTGCGTGTCGGGAATGGAGCAAGAGTGGCTGCCGTCTCGAGGGGAACATATGTGATCCAGCTTCCTAGCGGATTTGAGTTATCATTATATGATTGCTATTATGTACCCAGTCTTTCGAAAAACATTATTTCAGTTTCTGCACTTGACAAACTTGGTTTTTCATTTGTAATAGAGAATAATACTTGCATTTTCTCTTTACACGATATGATTTATGGCAAGGCAGTCTCCATGAATGGAATTTATGTTTTAGATCAGACCACCGAAATATTACACGTAATGAATAAAAAGGTAAAGGTTGGTGACAAAGATCAAACGTATCTATGGCACTGCCGTATGGGACACATTAATGAGAAACGCGTAAAAATTTCATCAAAAATGGAGCTATCTCGGCCTTTGATTTTCAATCATTTGGCACGTGTGAATCATGTCTCATCGGTAAGATGACTCGTATTTCCTTCAAAGGTGTTGGAATGCGCGCTGCTGACCTATTAGGACTCATACACACGGATGTATGTGGCCCTATGTCAATCACCGCACGAGAAGGCTATAGGTATTTCATCACTTTCACGGACGATTTAAGTAGATATGGCTATGTCTACTTAATGAAGCACAAAAGTGAATCCTTTGAGAAATTCAAAGAATACCAGAATAGGGTACAGAACCTATTAGGTAGAAAGATTAAAACACTGGGTTCGGATCGTGGTGGCGAGTATCTTTCTCACGAGTTTGATCAACACCTCAAAGATCGTGGGATTGCCTTACGTTAACTCCACCGAACACCTCAATTGAATGGTGTGTCCGAACGGAGAAATCGAACACTACTTGATATGGTTCGATCCATGATGAGTCACACGGTTTTACCTGATTCATTATGGGGTTATGCTCTTTTGTCAGCCGCTCTAATACTTAACCGAAGTCCGTCTAAAGCTGTTGACAAGACTTCATATGAACTATGGAAGGGAACGGTCCCTAACTTGTCCTTTATACGGGTTTGGGGCTGCGAGGCTTATGTCAAGTGGAGACCTGAAGATAAGCTCGGCCCGCGATCGGTCAAGACATACTTTATAGGTTATCCTAAAGGAACACTTGGTCATTACTTCTATTCGCCAACCGAACAACGTGTTTTTGTTGCGGCTGGTGCGACATTCTTAGAGAAGGAATTTCTCGAGAATGCAAAGAGTGATAGAACCTTCGACCTGTCGGAGATTCCAGAACCAAACACCGAGCAACCATTGGAGGAACCTGTTCCTTCAATCCCGGCTGCGGTGAATATTCCTGAGGAACCTAGGAGGTCGGGAAGAGTATCTATTCCTCCGCATGATACATTGGTATGGTCGAGGAACATGACATAGATGACGTTCTACTCTTAACGAGTAGTGAACCCGCAACCTATAAAGGTGCCATGACTAGTTCTGACTCAAAGCTATGGCTTGAGGCCATGCAATCCGAGATGGACTCCATGTATGAGAACAACGTGTGGGATCTTGTTGACTTACCTGCTAAGGTTCGTCCCCTTCAATGCAAATGGCTTTACAAGATAAAGCATTCTGTGGAAGGTCAACAAGATATCTATAAAGCACGACTAGTTGCTAAAGGTTTCACCCAAGTGCCAGGCTTGCACTACGATAAAATTTTCGCACCCGTAGTCATGCTGCGTTCCATTCGGATTATCTTAGCGATTGCCGCTTTTCATGACTATGAAATTTGGCAAATGGATGTGAAAACCGCCTTCTTAAACGGTCTTTTGGAGGAAGAGTTGTACATGGTACAACCCGAAGGTTTCATCGATCCAGTACATCCTAAGAAAGTATGCAAACTTAAGCGTTCCATTTATGGACTTAAGCAAGCATCAAGGAGTTGGAATCATCGCTTCGACCAAGTGATAAAAGAAAATGGATTTACTCGATCGGTCGAGGAACCATGTCTATATATCAAGTCGAGTGGGAGCAAGATTGTCTTCCTAATATTGTATGTTGACGACATACTCCTGATTGGGAATGACATACCTCTCTTATCTTCGGTGAAAGTATGGTTGAAGAACCATTTCCAGATGAAAGATCTGGGTGAGGCACAAAGAATTCTAGGCATCCGTATCTATCGAGATAGATCACGACGGATGTTATCTCTCAGTCAGGAGTCTTACATAGACAAAGTCCTAGAGAGATTCAAAGATGACTAACTCCAAGAAGGGGTTCCTTCCTATGGCTCCAGGGGTGCATCCGAGCAAGTCTCGTGCACCGAGACACCGGAAGAGAAAGAGCGCATGACACGGATTCCTTATGCTTCGGCTATAGGATCAATCATGTATGCCATGATATGCACACGTCCGGACGTGGCATATGCATTGAGTATGACAAGTCGATTCCAATAGCATCCAGGTGAATCACATTGGCTGGCTGTCAAGAACATTCTTAAGTACCTACGGAGGACTAAAGATTGGGCATTGACTTATGGAGGCGAACAAAAGCTATGCGCAACCTAAGGTTCTGTGCAGATGCTAGCTTCCAAACGGATCGTGATGACTCGAAATCTCGATCGGATTCGTTTTTACTCTTAATGGCGCTGCATCACCGGAAGAGTTCGAAACAAACTATTACAAAGAGATTCTACGACGAGTCCGAGTACTATGCCGCGTCTGAAGCTACAAAGGAAGCGATATGGATGCGTCAATTCTTACATGGGCTATCTGTAGTGCCTAGTTCGAATGACCCGATCACCATCTATTGCGACAATAGTGGTGCCATCTTCCAAGCTAAGGAGCCAAAGTCTAGCAGCAAGTCTAGACATGTACAACGGAAAGCTCATCTAATCAGAGATTACGTGGAGCAAAAGGAAGTAGTGATAGAAAAGATTGCTACAGATGATAACATATCAGATCCTCTCACTAAAGCATTACGACAAGATAAGCATGAAGGGCACGTAAATTCCATGGGAATCAAACGTGTTCCTGAGTTGTAGTACTTTTTATGGATTAGATTCATTCGCTTTTGTACTCTATACAACATCATCGTTTTGATATTTTATATATATTTTGTTTTTCATGTGGATTTGTACGACAAATTTTGAACACCACAAAGTGAACTGAACGAACATTATATTTTTCAGTCCTTAATTGCCCACATGAGCTGATAACTCTGGCAATTATTTTGTGACGTTGGTTGATGGTGGGTTCAACGAGCCATAAGTCAACCGGTTGACTGACCAATCACAGAGGCGATTTATACGGATATTTCGTAGGACACTATTGTGACATCGACGTGGAGTCCTAAATGTTTTATAACATTCCGTGCCCGGTCGTGGATAGGACCTCCATGGTGATCCTAAGAGTCGATTCTTTTGACTATCGACTGTCTCTTGAGACTACGGCAGATTTTGGGTGACTTTGGTTTCTTTCTCACGGTCATCCGTAACAGGGGGCCAAGTAGATTTTTTCTGGGTCATTTCATGCTGTGCTTAGATCGGAAGGAGTCGAGTTGAAGGAAATATTCAGCCTTTATCAGGTACTCGATATTTCTCGGGGCCACTCGAGGAGTCAGAATCGAAATGCATGGCCATGCTCGGATACGGATTCGTTTTATCAGTTAAGTTACTCTCTAGTCGGGGAAACCACTCTAGATACAGATCGATTGTAAAATACGACCTTTGTGGATCCGGATCTGCAAATTGTTTTACATTGAGTGGGAGAAATTTTAAATGAACATGAGAATCGGTTATCGCACATACACTTGTACGGACAAGTGGGAGTTTGTTGGAGCATGTGTCCTCCAGTTAGTGCGGATAACGTCATTGCACATACACTTGTACGGACAAGTGGGAGCTTGTTGGGGTTGGTGTCCTTAACAGTTAGTGCAAGGACTTATAAACCTCTAAAAGGATCAAAGGGCATACTTTTGGTATTATTATCAGTTGATCCACGTTTATCAATAACGGTTGGCTTGCTAGATAAGTTTGACGTTATTGTCATACAGATGGCGGTGATCAACTGGTCCCTAAAAGTCACACCTATAGGATACGTTTGAGAGATGTGACGGTATGAAAATACAGTCATGTAGATGCCAAATTTGACTAACCAGTTAAATTAGTCCGAGTTATTTGACTAGTAATTAGTCAAAATGTGATGTTGAGATATTATATTTAATACGGATTAAATATTATGGGCTAAGGCGAATTAACCAGTTAATTCGTAAAATTAAATATAAGCGTTTTATATTTGATTAATGTATATTGAATTTAATTATACAATATCGTCTTAGTCGGACATGTATTAATACTTCAACTAACCCGTGTTATTAGTTGATGTTTTAATAGCCGATAACCGATGACGATTTATAATAAACCGCGTCATATACATTTAGTCATTTGGGTACGGACTACGAGTTAAAATGAAGAGGAAATGGAAAAGCCCATTTCCTCCCCATGGACTCGGTTTGGCCGAGATTAGGAGAACAAAAGGGAGAGCTTCTCCTCCCTTCTAACCTAATGATCATTAGTGAAAAATAATTAGGGTTTTTGAGACATTTTCTCTCTGAAACCTAGATCTCACATCTCGAAAACCTCACAATAAGTTCTCTCAATATTGCAAGGCAATCAGAGAACACCTACTAGCACAAGGGCATTTCTCAGACGGTCTTGGGTGCAACAATTAGGAGGGAATCTCTGATGATTTCTGTTCTTTACGCCGTGCATCAAAGGACCCGAGGTTGATTCTTTATCTTTGTCGTTTCTCTATTGTATTTATGTTTTATGACGATATTCGCATGTTAAATTTACGTTATAGTCCTAAATTTAGAGGGTCTTATACGGATATTACCCTACAAGCTTTCACGTCGAGGTATGGCCATTATGAGTATGTGGTGATGCGGTTTGGGTTGTCTAATGCGCCGGCAGTGTTTATGGATTTGATGAACAGAATCTTCAGACAGTTTTTGGACCAGTTTGTAGTGGTATTCATCGACAATATCTTAGTCTACTCTAAGACTAAGGAGGAGCATGAGGAGCATTTGAGGATCGTGTTGCAGACTTTGAGGGATCATGAGTTGTATGCCAAGCTGTCCAAGTGTGAGTTCTGGTTAGAGAAAGTTGCTTTTCTGGGGCATGTGACCTCTAAAGATGGGGTAGCTGTGGATCCGGCGAAGATTGAGGCAGTGACAAAGTGGGAAGCACCAAAGAATGTTGCTGAGGTTAGGAGTTTCTTGGGTTTAGCTGGATACTACAGACGGTTCGTGAAAGATTTCTCCAAGATAGCTAGACCGATGACAGCGTTGATGTGGAAAGAGAACAGGTTTCGTTGGGATGAGAGTTGTGAGACGGCGTTCCAAACATTAAAGGAGCGTTTGACCACATCTCCTGTCCTAGCATTGCCTGAAGGGAGCGAGAACTTTGAGGTTTATACAGATGCCTCGAAGAATGGGCTGGGATGTGTGTTAATGCAGAATGGTAAAGTGATTGCCTATGCTTCTAGGCAGTTGAAGCCTTATGAGGAGAACTACCCTACTCATGATCTGGAGTTGGGTGCCGTGGTGTTTGCTCTCAAGATTTGGAGACATTACTTTTATGGAGCAATCTTTAAGGTATTTTCTGATCACAAGAGTCTTAAGTACATCTTCACGCAGAAGGAGTTGAACATGAGACAGAGGAGGTGGATGGAGTTGATTGGCGATTACGACATGGAAATCATCTACCATGAAGGGAAGGCCAATGTTGTTGCTGATGCTTTGAGTAGGAAGAGTGTACATTCCTTGTGTACAGCTCTATCTTTGATGAGGCTGAGGGATGAGGTAGCGAGCTTTGGGATACATATGATGCGAGAAAGGAGATGCCATGGGTGATATGACAAAGATCGACTTAAGTTTTATGAGGATATTCGAGGTAAACAGGCTTTGGATCCTAAGATAGTTGAGTGGAGAGTCGGAGTAGAAAAGGGACAGGTGTCCCGCTTTTCTATTCATACCGATGGTAGTTTGAGGTTTGATGGTAGGTGGTGTGTTCCTAATGATGAGGAGTTGAAAAAGACGATCATGACAGAGGCGCATTGCACACCATATTCAGTTCATCCAGGTGGAGACAAGCTATACAAGGATTTGAAGAAAACGTTTTGGTGGCACAGGATGAAGAAAGAGACAAATTGAGTTTGTGTCCGTTGTTTGACATGCCAGAGAGTTAAAGGGGAACAGAGACGACCATAAGGTAAGATTCAGGTCTTTAGAGGTGCCTGAGTGGAAGTGGGAATCCATTTCCATGGATTTCATTGTGGGTTTGCCTAAGAGTTAACAAGGTAACAACATGATTTGGGTGATAGTGGATCGTCTGACCAAGTCAGCTCACTTTGTCCCAATGAAAGATACATGGACTAAGGCACAATTGGCTATGGCCTATCGAAAGAACGTGCTTAAGTTACACGGAGTCCCTAAGGACATAGTGTCTGACAGAGATGCGAGGTTTATATCGAGGTTTTGGAAAGAGTTGCAGGAATCGTTGGGAACAACTTTGAAGATGAGTACAAAGATTTCATCCCGCGACGACGGGCGATCGAGAGAACAATCAAGACTCTTGAGGATATGTTGCGAGCTTGTGTGATGGATTTTGGTGGTAGCCGGGAGCGAGGGTTGGACTTGATAGAGTTTTCTTACAACAACAAACTATCACACCGATTGGTATGGCACCGTTTGAGGCTTTGTATGAGAGGAGATGTAGGAGTCCAATCTGTTGGGACGACAGTCTTGGCTTGAGGCATGGTTTTAGGACAAGAGATGGTGCATGAGATGGTGGAACAGATTAAGATGATCGGGAAAGGATGAGAGCAAAACGGGACAGCAAAAAGAGTTATGCAGATCTACATCGCCGGGATATAGAGTTTCAAGTTGGGGACAAGGTTCTTTTGAAAGTTTCTCCTATGCGCGGAGTTATGAGATTTGGGAAGAAAGGCAAGCTAAGTCAGAAGTTTATAGGGCCTTATGAGATCTTAGAGCGAGTTGGGAAGTTGCTTATCGTCGGCTTTACCAAATGCGTTAGAGAGAGTGCATAATGTGTTTCATGTATCGCAGCCGCGAAAGTATGTGAGTGACCCGTCACATGTGTTAGAGGCAGAGAGCTTAGAGCTAGATGAGTCCTTATCATATCTTGAGGTGCCTAAACAGATTCTAGACCGAAAGGTTAGAAAGACTAGGGGTGGTGAGACAGTTTTGCTCAAAATCCTTTGGTCTAACCACGAGACCGAGGAAGCTACATGGGAGCCAGAGGAAGCTATGAAAGAGCGTTACCCTTTCCTCTTTGATCAGGTATGTATGGTTACGGGGACGTAACCTTGTTTCTTTTAGGGGGGTAGGAGATGATCGCGAGCAGTTTTTAAGGTTTTTAAGAGTTTTTATACCTTTCTTAGTATGTTGTGTCAGTATGGTTGTCGGGATGAGTTGGGTTAGTATCATGTTTTATGTTGAATTTTGTTTTGGTTGTGAGTCGGGAATATATGGGAGTACCTTTGTTTAGTAGTGGTTTGAACTTCGGGGACGAAGTTCCTTTTAAGGAGGGAAGACCTAATACTCCGTATTTATAAGTCTTGGGGTACTCTATCGAGTAGGCCTTACTCTGTCGAGTAAGGGTAAGTTGCGAAATAAAATAGTTTCGACTGTTGGGTACTCGATCGAGTAGTCAGGGGTACTCGATCGAGTAATGGGGTACTCGATTGAGTACCTTGGGTACTCGATCGAGTGTCCGGTTTTACGGGGAGTTTTCTCGGGTTTTGTTAATTATGCGATTAAGGTATTTAAGTTTCGTCGTCATTGTTTTAAATCACTTTTACAAAACCTAAATCCCTGTTTAAGAGAGAAAGCAACCAGTTCATCTTCCTAATCGCATTCTTAGCAATTCCCGGAGTTCAAACGGTCAGTTCTTGTCGTTATTCGTATCGTTGAGTTCCTTGCGTCGAGGGAGGAGGGTTCGTAGAAGAGGCTTTTGATACAAACAAGTTGATACCGTCTGATCCGATCAGTGCTTTCCGGGTAGGATTTCCTACTCAGTATTAGTCCCATAATGGGATATTGGTGATGTGTTGTATTTGGTTGTTTGATATGATGATTGTATTGTGTTTGTGGTTGTGATTGCTGTTGATGGTTCTCGAGATGCGTTCTCGGCTGAGTGGGGTCACTTGCGGGAGTGACTTCACGCCTAGTTTCGCCCTTCGTGGAACCCGCCACGGAAGGGGATGTGCACATTAATGGACAGGTTTATCGCTCACTATGTGGAGCGGGGATTTGGTGGGTACGGCCGCGGTCCCCCATCGGCGGTGGTCCAAAGGACGTCGGGATTGAGATGATGGGAATTGGTTGGTTGTGTGTGTGACGCTTAAAGTCAGTCTTTTATCTTATTATTGTTATACATGTTGATTGTGTGATTAGTACTGACCCCGGTGTTGTTTTGTAAACTGCGGTGATCCATTCGGGATGGTGAGCGGATATTGAGCGTATTGAGATGAGTACTGGGATAGCTGGGATGCCACGACATGATGATAGGAGTCTTCCAACTGTAGCCTTTAGTTTATTTACATTTCAGTTAGACAGTCAGTTTGAAATCATGTATCGTACTTTTGGTTTGGTTTTGAGGATTGTATCTATTCACTAAATTATTTATAATAAACATTGTTTCTTTATTGTTGTTTGAATATCATTGCCTCGGGTAACCGAGATGGTAATGTCTTCATACCTGAGTGGTCCTGGTAAGGCACTTGGAGTATGGGGGTGTTACACTTAAGACCTATAAAACACTTTATTTCCCTTCAAAAATTCTTAAAGTCTCTCAAAGAAGCTCCAATATTTTCATAGCCGTCAACATATTCCTTGACGGACCTGAAAGTAGAGGTTGGGCCAATATTGACCTTGCAATTATCAACGATGGTTTGTTTATGTTGCAAAGCAAGGTTTCTACATTTTTTCTGAAATTCTCTATACTTGAGTGGAGAAAGACGGTGGTTATGGGCAGCATGAAACTGATCAACAACAAACAGTGGCACTTGAACTTGGTCAATTTCTTTAATAACAAATTTAAAGAAAATCCTAGCTTTACAACCAATCCTAGTAACCTTAGTCTTCTTCGGATTATAGGCCTTGACCATTGGCTCCTCCTCCTCACCAGTAGTGGGGAATATTGTCGGCTTAGAATCCCTAAATCCTTCCCGGTGACACACAATCAATTTTGTCCTAATATCTCCACTACTACGAAACCTTTTCGTTGAAGATTTCCTTGGTTCAAAACCACATGCTATTGCATAAGTCTCATAAAACTGTATACCCTCGGCTAACGTAGCAAAAATTTGTCCTATCGTAGGTGTAAATTCAGTTGCAATATTCCTGACCCACTCTTCAGAACCTCCAGGGGTCACCATCAAAGAAAGACGATTCCCAGCATGCACCTCATCAACGTCTATGCATTGTGGAGTAGGAGCAGTACCACAGGGGACAACAAATGTATTTTCTACAAAGAAGAGAAGTTGAATAAACAAATTATAACAAATAGAACTAGATTATAACAAAACTATGATATTGTGAAGGATTGAACGACTGAATCTATATTGTGAAGGAATGCATGTGATATTGTGGAACATAAATTGTGATACTGATGAATATAAAACAAATACGCAACCGTATTGCAGCCTATGATACTGTGAAGGAATACATGTGAGATTCTGGAGCATAACAGTGATACAAATATAACAAATATAACTAGATTATAACAAAACTATGATATTCTGAAAGAATGCATGTGGTATTGTGTAACATAAAATGTGATACTGATGAATATAAAATAAATACGCAACCGTATTGCAGCCTATGATACTTTGAAGGAATACATGTGATATTCTAGAGCATAACATCTAATACAAATGCACAGAAACTGATTACAAGTCATGTACTGCAGCCTATGATACTGTAAAGGACTCAATGTGATATTCTGAAGCATAACATGTGATACTAATGCACAGAGAGTAATTACCAGTCATGTACTGCAGCCTATGATACTGTAAAGGACTCAATGTGATATTCTGAAGCATAACATGTGATACTAATGCACAAAAAGTAGTTACGAGTCATGTACTGCAGCCTATGAGACTGTAAATTACTCAATGTGATATTGTAAAAGGGAAACTGATTCTAATGAGCAGTAATCAGGTAAACAAAACTATAAAATGTGATACTATTCAGAATTAATTATGATACTCTACTGAATTAAAAGTGATACAAAGGAAACTGTTAAATAACGATCAAAACATGAAGTAAACACAAGCAGTGAATGCGAAATAAACTTGATGATAAACAAAACAGACAATTAGTACATAATTTTATACGTCAATTAGAAGATGAAGAAAACAGAGAATAAATTTTAACACATCAAATAGCTAAAACTACATGTTGAAGAAAGTAGGTAATCAGTACATGATTTTAATACATAAAATAACACGACTTGATGAATCCGTGACTGATGTTGATGAATTATAACATCAATTATAACAAAAAACCAGTAATTACACAACGAATTCAGTCGAAGATACAATAACAATAAAACATCTTGCAATAAAACAGGAAAACCGAATGAAAAAATTAAAACATAAAATAAAAGAAGCAAAAAACGATGAAATACCTGACATTGAATATGTTAAAATTGAGGAAAAAGGAGATGAAGACGACGGATGATGAAAAAGTCAATGAGAATGAGCAACTGAGACGAATGATGAAGAAAATCGCTGGAAATCGATCACGGATGATGATGAACACAGGTGAAGATGACAACGAGAGCGAAGAAGACGACAACGCGCGAAAAATTGACGGCGTAAGAATGGAAAGCGTGATTGCGGAAGAGAGAGGGAAGAGAGATAAAGTAAATGAATTCAAATGGTGAGTTTGAGCTGATAATAGGGTTTATATAACAAGTTTAGAAATGACGAAAATAACCTTACTAATAGCTTGATATAAAGCAGTATTGTTATGACTCATGTGTGATATTGTAGATGGACTCATGAACTCAAATAATTAGATAGGACTCATGTGATCCTAATTCTATATATATATATATATATATATATATATATATATATATATATATATATATATATATATATATATATATATATATATATATATATATATATATATATATATATATATATAGAGAGAGAGAGAGAGAGAGAGAGAGAGAGAGTTAGGATCCGGTGAAACGATCACTCGGTGAGAACAGTGAGAAACGACTTATAACCATTAAATTAATATTATAATTATACGGGCCGATATAATAAACCCGGAAATTTATTTGGCCAAGTTAACTCCCCTCTCTCTCTCCCCTCATAAACCCAATTCCTGAAAACTCACTCACTGCCAATATTCCCATCTTATACTACTCCAACTTTCCCTCCCTCCTTAAACTCGATTACCATCACCTATTGTCGCCGCTCATTAACGCCGATAAATCACTGACGGAGATTCCCAACGCCAGCACAACTCCTTACCTCCGTCAGTTCCTGGTGATATTACTCGCCGGAAAATAAAGCTAAAAAGTGTATGCAAAATCGCCAGATTTAATGCTGAAAAAACACAAAAAGAGGTCGCCGGTTCTAATATGGTTGTCGACGGTAGAATTAGTGAATATTGCGGAGTTTAGATGTCGGAGATGCACGATGAATGTTGATGCCAGTGATGGTAAGGTGCACGAAATTAATGTATGTGGTTTCTATATTGATGTACCTCAAAGCATTTTTAATGTATCTAGGAACAAATTTGGTGTATTAATGGTAGATACATGATAATAGTTTGCGATACACATAAAATAATGTTGTAGATACATTGTTTGTAAATACATTTTTTGAAGTATCATCAACATCATCATTTGACCACAACCGCCGTCGACATCATTGAAAACACCATCGTCGTCTTGCTTGTGAGAGTCGTCATCCTCAAAGAAAACAACCAGATCTCGCCATTCTCACAAACGCAAGCACCGTGATTCATATTGATTGAACGAGAAACGAAAGACAAAAAGAGGATGAAAGAAAAATAATACTCGTATGCGACTTTGGGAAAGATATAGGGTTTGATTGTTGGTTGAGTTCACATCCGGAAAAGAAAGGTGATAGAGATGGAGATTAATGCACAAAAAAAGATGACGATGTGTGGTTACTGAAAGTATATGTGGGCCTTTGTTAAATATGATTGATTATTTAAAGTTGAGTGTGTGATTAAATAATGGACCGAAGGGAGTTTTTAGCAAGTCCGGTAGTTATGTTTGGTATATAGGTTCGTTCTCACCGTTCTCACTGAGTGTTCGTTCTCACCGGATCTTAACTCTCTCTCTCTCTCTCTCTCTCTCTCTCTCTCTCTCTCTATCTATATATATATATATATATATATATATATATATATATATATAGATATAGATGGAGAGAGAGAGAGAGAGAGAGAGAGAGAGAGAGAAGAGATCATGTAAGGCCATGATATATATTGAGTGCATAAGTTCTATTATGAGCCATTGGATGGAGGGAGATGGAGGGATGAGATGAACCCACCCAAAGTCATTATAAAAGCTAATTAACACACCTTACTAATCCACCATAATTAACCACTAATTTACTATATATTTGTTTTCCACCCACCCATTTCTCTCTCATCTCACACATTTCACTCTTCTCTTCTCTCAAAACCTCAATAAACCCAAAAAATCCAAATAAATCAAAAAACCCAAAAAATCCAAATAAATCAAAAACCCAAAAAACTCATTCATTCATCTCTTCCTCATTCACCACCACCCACCACCATCCTACCCGACACCACCCCACCACCCGCCGCCGCCAACCCCACCGCCGCCGACGTTTTTTTTTTTTTCGTGTTAGTTTTTATGTTTTGAGTTGTTTTTTTCCATTCGTTATTTTTGTTATCTTTTATTTTATTTATTTATTTTTCATTCGTTATTTTTTACTTATTTTCTCAATTCTCGCCTTTTTATAAAAAAAACTCAGATTTGAAATAACACAAACAATAACACTCCCAAAAAAAAATATAAAAAGTGTAATCTTAATTGTAAATTGTATAACTTTAATGTTTTACGAGTATAACTTTAGTCGTAAATTGTATAACTTTAATGTTTTAACGGTACAACTTTTGTATAACTTTTGGTTGTAGTTGTTTTTTTTCTATTTGTTAGTATTAATCTTAGACATATTAAAGTTATTATAATGCATATTTTGACATTTCAAATATCGTCTTGTTTTTTACTTTTACAAATGTCGTTTCTTTAAAATTCGTCTTGTTTTTTTTTATTTTCACAAATGTCGTTTTTTTAAAGTTATTATAAATTTTTCAGTTATGGGCAAAAGTTATACTTTTATGGACTAAAGTTATACAAAAATGGACTAAAGTTATACAAAAATTGCCTAAGGTTATACTGTTATGGACTAAAGTTATACAAAAATAGTCTAAAGTTATACAAAATTTGCCTAAAGTTATACAAATATGGACTGAAGTTATACAAATAAGGACTAAAGTTACAAAAAAACTGACTAAAGTTATACGAATATGGATTAAAGTTATACAAATAAGGACTAAAGTTACACAAAAATGGACTAAAGTTATACAAAAATGGACCAAAGATATACAAATACATTAGGAATGTGTTGAACTTCTACTCAATGAATGTATAACTCTAGTAACGATATGAATAACTTCTACTCAACGAATGTATAACTCCAGTAGAAGTGTGTATAATTTCAATGACTTTAGTCAATTTTTGTATATCTTTAGTCAATTTTTGTATAACCTTAGCCCATTTTTGTATAACTTTTCTCCTTATTTAAATAACTTTAGCCCATTTTTGTATAACTTTAGTCCATTTTTGTATAACTTTATTCCATTTTCGATGAATTAATTGGAATTTATATAAGTTCTTTTTGTATGACTTTAGTCCATATTTGTATAACTTTAGTCCATTTTTGTATAACTTTAGTCCATATTTGTATAACTTTAGTCCTTTTTTGTATAACTTTTGTCCATATTTGTATAACTTTAGTCAATTTTTGTATAACTCTAGGCCTTATTTGTATAACTTTAGTCCTTCATATGTATAACTTTAGTCCAAAAGCGTGTAACTTTAGTCCAAAATCCTATAACTTTAATCCAACAAACTTATAACTTTTGTCCAAACGTATAACGTTAGTTCAAAATTGTATAACTTTAGTCCAAAATTGTATAATTGTAGTCCAAAATTGTATAACTTTAGTCTAAAAATAAAAAACCAACAAAACTGAAAAAATAAAAACCAAATAGATATAAAAAATAAAAACCATCTAGTTCTAAAAAAGAAAAATCAACAAATCTGAAAAAATAAACAAGATGTATATCGTGTATATAACTTTAAAAAAAGAAAAGAAGTATAACTTTAATGCATGCAGTGTATAACTTTAATAGACAAGATGTATAACTTTAATGCACGCAGTGTATAACTTAAATAGACAAGATGTAGAACTTTAATCCAAAATTTGTGTAACTTCAATTTATACAATGTATAACTTTAGTAGTTAATAGTATAACTTTATTTTGATTATTGTATAACTTCAGCCCAAAATATGAAACTTGAAAAATAATAAATTAGAAAATAAAATACAATAATAAATAATCTAACAAAAAATATAGTGGACTGAAAAAAGAAGATCTGAAAAAAAAATAATAACAATAATAACAATAACCGAATACCAAATTCCTAATACCAATAATAAAAACCAAATAACAATAATAACAATAACAAAACAAAAAACCAAATAACAATAAAAAAAACAACACCCACAAAAAAACAACAATCACAGAAAAACAACATAAAACCAAACGAAAATTAAAAAAAAAAAAGGGACGAAAAAAAAGAACGAAAATAAGGAGAAAGGAAGAGCAGGGAGGGAGAAAGGAAAAAGGAGAAAGACAAAAAAACAACAATCACAGGGAAAACAAAAAAAAAAAACCAAACGAAAAAAAAAATCATATAACTTTAATGTTTTAAGGGTATAACTTTAGTGTAAAAAGGGTATAACTTTAGATGTTAATAGTGTAACTTCAATTTATACAACGTATAACTTTAGATGTTAATAGTGTAACTTTAATGTAAAAATGGTATAACTCTAGTCATAAATAGTATGACATTAATATTTTAAGGGTATAACTTTAGTCGTAAATAATATAACTTTAATGTTTTAAGGATATAACAAGACACAAAAAAAGAATATAGTATGTATTTTAAATGAGAAATCTGAAAAAGAGTAAAAAAGAGTTTTTTTTTTTAAATCAGAATTTTTTTAAAAAAAAAATACAACAAAACGAAGACGAAATCTGAAACAGCTAAAAAATACAACAAAGTAATAAACACAAAAAACATAAAACAATTCAATTAAAAAAAAAACGAGATCTGTCAAGAACAACAACAAACAAACAAAAGCAAACAATAACAATAACAAAATCAAAACATGACACAAATCATCCTACAATAACAATAACAAATAAGATTTGAAAAAAAAAAAAAGAGATCTAAGTAGAAGGAGAAGGCGCGGTCTGGTGGTTGCGGTGATTGAGGAGAGGAGGGAGGACGGCTGGTGGAAGGTCGTCGGTGTGTGGCGGCAGCAAGGAGGGCGTCGTCGGAGGGAGGTCGGGATCTGGGTGTTGCGGGGTCATTGGTCGGAGGGAGGTGGTCTGGTGGTGGGCTCCGGATCTGGGCGGGTGAGGAGGTGGTGGGCTGGTGGTCTGGTGAGGTGGAGGTGGCGGCAGGGTGGTGTATGGCGGCCGAGAAGGAAGGAGGAAATGGGAGGCAGTGACGGGATGGTGTCGGGATGAGAGAAGGAGGCTGCGGTGGTGGTGGTGGTTGCGGTGGTGTCAGTTCGAATGGAGGGAGACGGAGGTGTATGTTACTTTATTGTTGTTTTTTTTCCCAGATTCAAGAAGAAGAATAGTTTTTTGATTGGGTTTTTATTGTTTGTTGATGAACAAAAGAGTATTTGTTTGGTTTTTGTTTTTATTTTTTGGGTTTTTTTTGTTGGGAGAGAATGAATCAGGAGAGAGGGGGTGAATGATTGAAGAAGGTGAATGAATGAAATGGATGATGAGTGAGTGAGTGAGTAGGGAGATTAGAATGGAGAAGGAGTTATACAAGATTAGAAGGAGTTATACAAGGATTAGGGAGGGAGTTTTATGACCCTTCAATGAGATGTAATCTCATCCCTCCATCCCTTCCATCCAAAGGCCCTTATAAGGACTTAGGGACTCATATGATATGAGAGCCTTACTAGAACTCTCTTCTCTCTCTCTCTCTCTCTCTCTCTCTCTCTCTCTCTCTCTCTCTCTCTCTCTCTCTCTGAGAGAGAGAGATAAGATCTTGTGAGTTTGGTTTCTTATGGTGAGTTGTGAGTTTGTGTGCTCACAAATCTCAGCCATTGGATTATATTAGGGATAAAGGATCAAGATCTAATCTTACCTGTTATATAAAATCACTGTCATTTACTTATTTTCTCTTTTTTTTACTTTAATTTTTTTATCTCCTTTTTTTTACCTTGCGTTATTATGCTTTTTTTTTTACAGCTTTGATTTTTTTTTTCTCTTATGTTTTTCTCTAATTTTATCATTATGTTACCTTTTTTTCTTTTTTCTTTTTGTACCAAATTTTTTTTACTTGAATTTTTTTTGCTCTTATTTTTTTACCTCGTGTTATTATGCTGTTATTGTACATTTTTTACTTTGATTTTTTTTACGACTTTGATTTTTTTCTCTTTTTTTACCACATGTTATTGTTATTCCGCTGTTATTGTGATGTTATTCTGCTGTTACTTTGATTTTTTTTACGACTTTGATTTTTTTTCTTTTTTTTTACCACGTGTTATTGTGTTGTTATACTACTGTTATTCTGTTATTATTGTGATGTTATTCCGGTGTCACTTTGATTTTTTACTACTTTGATTTTTTTACTCTTTTTTACCGCATGTTATTGTGTTGTTATTCCGGTGTTATTGTGATGTTATTTTGCTGTTACTTTGATATTTTTTACGACTTTGATTTTTTTTTCTTTTTTTTTACCACATGTTATTGTGTTGTTATACTACTGTTATTCTGTTATTATTGTGATGTTATTCCGGTGTCACTTTGATTTTTTACTACTTTGATTTTTTTACTCTTTTTTACCGCATGTTATTGTGTTGTTATTCCGGTGTTATTGTGATGTTATTTTCTTTGTTACTTTGATATTTTTACGACTTTGATATTTTTTTCTTTTTTTTTTTTACCACGTGTTATTGTCTTTGTTATTCTCTTCATTTATTCTAACTCTGTTATTGTAATGTTATTACGGTGTCACTTTGATTTTTTATTTACTTTGATTTTTTTTACTACTTTGATTTTTTTACTCTTTTTTTACCGCATGTTATTGTTCTATTATTTTGGTGTTATTGTGATGTTATTCCGGTGCCACTTTGATTTTTTTTACGACTTTGATTTTTTTTCTTTTTTTTTACCACGTGTTATTGTGTTGTTATTCTACTGTTATTCTGGTGTTATTGTGATGTTATTCCGGTGTCACTTTGGTGTTTTACTACTTTGATTGTTTTACTCTTTTTTTACCATATGTTATTGTAATGTAGTTGTTATTCTAGTGTTATTGTGGGTGTCACTTAGATTTTTTTTACTCTTATTTTTACCACGTATTATTGTGCTGTTATTCTACTGTTATTCTGCTGTTATTGTGATGTTATTTCAGTGTCACTTTGATTTTTTACTCTTATTTTTACCGCATGTTATTGTCTTTGTTATTCCTCGTGTTATTGTGATGTTATTACGGTGCCACTTTGAATTTTTGTACGACTTTGATTTTTTTTCATTTTTTTTACCACGTGTTATTGTAATGTTATTCCGGTGTCACTTATATTTTTTTACTACTTTGATTTTTTTACCCATTTTTTTACCACATGTTATTGTGCTGTTATTTTTCTGTTATTGTTATTCTGGTGTTATTGTGATGTTATTCCGAGGTCACTTTGAATTTTTTACTCTTTTTTTACCACATGTTATTGTGATGTTATTCCGGTGTCACTTAGCGCAATAAGTAAACTTTAGGGCCTACTTCCTTTGAGAGGAATTTTCTGATTTGGTGATGAAACTTTAACTAAAACTGGAGATTAAGAAACCAAGTAACCCTAGCGCAAAGTCTTAGAACTAGACGATTGCACAATTATAGATGCGGATGATTTTAAGGCCGCAAATTAGACCGAAGTTCCAATGTTTGTACAACATACAGAAGCAATGCTTGAAGAAATTGATTGTATGCTAAGTTTAGATTATTGAGGGGAATAGGAAGCAATGTGGTACTTGTGATTCTTATGAACAGTTTCTTCATCTAATTTAAGATCATTGGACATTGGTCATTCAATTTGGTAGGCTGAAGAAGTTGAAATGGAAGACATAGATGAGCTGGTCTTGGACATTGATAGTTGTGATAAGGAGAATCCACTTTGCGCAAAGGACCAGTATATCGATGATATCTATGCCTATTACAAGAAAGTGGAGGTGAGCTTATGCTAAACTGAACATTGTTTTTAAGAAATTATGATAATTTCTCTTCAATTGTTTGTTTGTTTAGACAAAGAAAGAGATACTTAATATTCTGATATGAATTGTAGAATACTGGTTGTGTAATAAGCTCACAATCCTAGAGAAATGCACATTCCTAGGAAATTGAAAAAATCTCTAATATTGCTATTCGGCCAATTTGAAATTTAAAGAGTATTGCACTTTGTAAGTTTGTATGGATAAAACTTGCTCTTAATAATGACAACGGAGATTCTTTGCACATGTTCGATTAAAACTCGTATGGAGAGAAGTTTGTCTTACACTTGCTTAGTTGCTAGCCAACTTTTATCAGCTCTCTAGTCTCTGCTAATAGTAGCACTAAGTTCGATTAAAACTTGTTTCAAGGAATAAGTTCACAATTTGCTTACCACGGAGTGCCCATAATGACACCTATTAACTTCAGTGTGATCTGTGCCAAAATAGTGAGCCATCAGAACCGCAGCAACATGAGGCAGCAGGGAGTTGATAATGAAGAACATGTGTACTAGCGAGACGGACTTAACAACATTGGCGTTGCGAAAGCGAAAGAGGACCATATAATAGCTGATCAGAAGGGCAGCCCAAATCCACCGTGCTAAATCTTCACAAATTCGGTGCCGAACCCGACTCCGCTGCAAACAGTCACCAAACAAAGACAGTAAAGTTAGATGAGAAAAAATTTGTTTAATATGTTATCTTCATTTGAAGCTGTAAAAACTTGACATAGTGCACAGCTTCCTCCAGCATAGTACTGATATCAACCTAAATTCAACCAATCAAAGAAGTTGACTTTGTTAATACGGATTTTCTAACGCGTGCCCTGAATATTTTCACCCGTGTGTTTTTCACTGATTTACCTTAGTTCCATTAGGCACAAGGGTCTGTAAGATCTTCAGTCTTTCATTAATCCTTTCTCTTCTTTTCTGAATTATGGTACAATACAAACAACAAAGGCTAATAAATCATCTACTACAAGAAAACGATTATGTTTCGAAAACAATACAGACATTTAATGATCAAAATCGAGATAAGAGGCTAATAAACCCTTGCATATAGACTCTGAGGATCATCAGTGGCAGAACCTCTACTGGCTCTTGTTTTACCATTAGAATTAAGTGCCACGGCAGCAGCTCCTTTCGAGCTGCAATCATCCTCTAAACTCCCATTGCTCGTGCTCTGTGACGTCACCCAATTGGACCGGCTCCCGCGTCATATCAGCCACGTATACCGCATTCATGTCTCTCACTGCCTTATAATTATCAGCCGCCACAAACATTCCGCAGACAATCTTGTAAGTTAATATCATTACGCCCACAATTACTATAAATGCGGTTGGCGAGAGTCCCATATAATCACGTATAGCTTCAGTTATCATCCCGTAGATATGTCTTAATCCAACTATTTGCATTTTATTTTTTCAAACACAGAGGGGCAACTAGTTTATCCCGTTTTCAAACCAACCATGACGGAATAGCTTCTTTTACCCAGGAAATCAAGTGAATTAGGGGCTTTATGGAATACAGATACACAATGAAACCTGCATATTGGAAATAGAAAGAAATAGGGGTTACCAAAGAGATAAAATTGCAAATCAGAATAAACATATTCCGTAAGATTTATACCATTAAAAGACCAACTAGAATTAAGAGATGAGGAGAGAGTTGAAGTTGAATAGTTGGGGGTTTGTTTTGAAATGAGACGGCGCAAATTGTACAAAGTAGACCCAAATTTTAATTACTCTCAACGACTTACACTTCTCCTTGAAAGAGTTGCCCGTATTTATTGGATTCTGAGTAGTTTTCGTACTATTCTAAAATTCAGTAACTAGTTTTTTTGTGCTTTTAGCGTCTATTTGTCACTTGTCAGTGATAAGAAATCTGCGAGTTTCAGTTAAATATCTTAAAATTTGACGCAAGCCTTTTCTTTTCTTTCATTTGTTTAAGTTCTTATGTTTGAATTACTATTGGTGGGAGCAGTTGTCACCCAAGGAATACTCAGTACAAAGTCCTCAATTGCAATATGTTAACCCCTCGCATTTTCATCTGAAGGAGGTTAAAATTGAAACACTATGCGTGGTGTTTCCTGTGTTCGAACTACTGGAGTATTTGCTTAGGAGTTGTGTTTCACTTCAGCAGATGGTTTTTATTGTGGGTGCTAAAGCCAGTACTATTACTATGTTTAAGAAGCGACCAACGTTCAGAAGTGGCGAGAATATCAATCTTCTTTGTAGAATTGATCATCATTTAAATTCTACTTATCTAATACACGAGGGTATTCATACGACTCCGCTACTTGAAAGTCGTCCATTTCTCTACTAATCTAATATGTAATCCCCATAACAAAAGCAAAAGCACAAGCACAAGCACAAGCACAAGCACATCCAGACAATTACTCCATAGCATATATAAAGCAGTAAACTCTTGGAATCGACACTACTGTTTAAATAAGACAATAATCTTCAATTATCTTTGCATACTTTAAATAAAATGTTAAAATTAAACAAGTATAGATCAAACCTTGATTTAATGGCGGAAATACTCCTTATAATTGCTGAAAACCCGACGAAATTCCCAAATTCACATCTAAAATCGACCAGAAATCGGTTCTAACTTGAAACTAGAACCCCAATTGGATCAATAATTGATAAACGTGAATAGGAATAGAGGAATTGAAGGTTAATTGTAGAAATTGAGAAGAATTTATTGCTACTCTATTTTCCCCCAAATTTTAGGGTTTGTCTGATGCATTTTTTGGCTGGAATGGAAGAGAAACGAGAACGAGGACGATTTTTGTTTATTAATAATGCCAGCTTTTTTTATTTTTCTATTTGATCTTAGTCGTTGGTTTCCTTGATCCAATGACTGAGATTTCCAAACTCACAACTCACCGTAAGAACCAAACTTACGAGATCCCTCTCTCTCTCTCTCTCTCTCTCTCTCTCTCTCTCTCTATATATATATATATATATATATATATATATATATATATATATATATATATATATATATATATATATAGGGTCGAGATCCGGTGAGAACCACTAACATAATGAGAACCGTGAGAACTTTTACTAAATCATCATCAAATCTTGTTCCGAAAGTTTTGATGGATCATTTACCCTTAGTTTAGTTTATTCAAACACATTTTTAGTATAGCAAAACAAACTTTATTGATTGTATTAACAAAATATAAACTTAATGTAAAAAAGTATAATTAGGTATACTAAAATGGTTATAGATGCGCGAAAACGAATACTAGGTGCATGAAAATTGTTATATGCATGAAAATGAGTACTAGGTGCATGAAAATAACAGGCTCTAACTGCACGAAAACGAGTTTTAGGTGCATGAAAATTGTTAGATACACGAAAATGAGTAGTAGGTGCATGAAAATTAATAAAATGTATTTCGACTCGATTTCCATCAATAATTTATACTTTTGGACTAAGAAATATGTTATCTAGACATAAAACTCTATGCCGAGTCCGAATATGATTTTTTAAAAAAAATATTCATAAGGTGGAGTTCTCATAATTCTCATTATGTTGGTGGTTCTCACCAGATCCCAATTATATAATATATATATATATATATATATATATATATATATATATATATATATATATATATATATATATATATATATATATATATATATAGGCGGGATCTCGTGAGTTTGGTTCTTACGGTGAGTTGTGAGTTTGAAAAATCTCAGCCATTGATTTAAGGGAAACCAACGCCTGAGATTGATACTAAAAAGAAAAAAAAACTGACATCGTGTATATCGTCTTTCTTCCCCATAATTCTATCTTCATTCTCCCTCCACCTCCAAAACCAAAAATACCTATATTTGGGTAAAAAAAGGATTAAAAAATAAAAAATAACTAGAATTTTGGGCAAAATTAGTATACTAGCAATGATATCTCCTGCAATTTGACGAATTCTACCATTAAATTCAACAATATCATCAATTTTCGACATTTTTGGTGCCCAAATATGGATTGTGTTGCATCTTGCGTTTTAAGTGATTTTTAAGCACTCGAGTCTCAACATTGATGCAGTAAAAATTCAAACATCCGTCATCGTTGTTGGGCGATTCATAACTAAATTTATTTATACTGCCCAAGTCCCGATTTAAGATTAAGGAAGAGATTGGGTTTATTGTCTTAAAATCTGGGTTCGGTTGATGAATAATTGAAAGATTGGGTTAATTATTTAAGAAAGGCAAATGGGGAAGAGATTAGGTTTATTGTCTTAACCTTTCTGACGTGGTGATGGAGACAGGGAGAGCGGAGCCATGGTAGTAGCGTGGTTGAGTCAAGTCGGAGGTCAGCCTCGGAGTTGCAGGTGACAATTGTGGTTATCAGTGGTGTCGAGGCTGGGTTCAGAGGAGAAACAGGAGTTGAGTCTCGTTTCTGGGTTGAGCCATAGTTATGGTCGATGTCTGGTTAAGTAACAAGTCAAGGTGGCTGCTGGTTGCGCACCATATGAGCAGAAGCTGCAATGGTGGTCCAATTGGGTTAATTAAGTGGAGGATGGTTGTTATACAGAATTTGATAGAGGAGGATCAAGGTGGTTGTGGATTGGTGATCAATTTGTTGATGGCGAAGAACGAGTGGATGAGGAGGACGAAAGTGGTGGTTGTGGAGGCGAGTGAGGAATGTTGGTGTCGCCGCTGCTGGTTGATGCGGGTCAAGTACTTAGTAGCCCATCAGTTACCGTCAACATGTTGGTGCTTCGATCTGTTCATAATCACTGACAGTCCTTGGATAGTTATGTGAAAAGATTCCGTCTTTTTGCTGGGATCTTGGAGTATAGTTCAGCTGAGAGCTTAAGTTGATTGGTTGGTTCATCAATCCATTTCTCGACGTCATATCCCTTTCACCTATCCCACCTTCTGAGTTAGTTCGTTCACTGTTTTCCGGTTGAGGTCCAACATCTATGTATTAGTAGATCTAGGCCGGTAAGAAGACTCGACCATCAAATAGGTTAGTTTTGTAAGGTTTTCGAGCGAGTCTTGAAACCGCTAAGGTTGAAAACTCACTTATATTAAAAACTCATCCTCAGCGGACTTTTTATTGTAAGTTGGTCTTATTCAAATTTCGTGCACAAATGCACAATAACTAGCATTACTAATACTTAAATTTGGTAGCTAATTAACAATGATAAAATGGGAATGTAATGAAGAACTTACAAGGAGATGACTTAATTCAGAGAAGTTGAAAGAATAGGAGTAGAAAAGATCCAAATAGTAGTGACTACTAGTGAGTAATGAGTTGTGTGTTAGAGGGCATGGCCTATTTATATAAAAATGTGATGGCTCTTATCATGTGAGTAGGATTATTTCTTTTCCATTATTGTGTTATATTGCGAAATTATTAAAGGCTAATCGCGCGTCACTGAGAAGAGAAATCCTGCACACAAATTTTCTTACTCCTCCAACATTGAAGGAGGCGATGTCGGTTTTGAATAAATTAGTTGCTGAAGGTCTTCTTCAGCCCACTTTTCTTTGTTAAAGTTACAATACCACCAGAATAACAATACCACCAGAATAACAACACAATAATACGTGGTAAAAAGAGTAAAAAAAATCAAAGTAGTAAAAAAACTCAAAATGACAACGGAATAACATCACAATAACACCGGAATAACAATAACAGTAGAATAACAACACAATAACATGTGGTAAAAAAGAGTAAAAAAATCAAAGTAGTAAAAAAATCTAAATGACACCGAAATAACATCACAATAACACCAGAATAACAGCACAATAACATGCGGTAAAAAAAAGATAAAAAAATCAAAGTAGTAAAAAATCAAAATAGTAAATAAATCAAAGTGACACCGGAATAACATCACAATAACAGAATAATAACAGTATAATAACACGTGGTAAAAAAAAGGGAAAAAAAATCAAAGTCGTAAAAAAAATCAAAGTAACAGCAGAATAACATCACAATAATAGCGGAATAACAATAACAGCACAATAACAACACAATAACATGTGGTAAAAAAAAAGAGGAAAAAAATCAAAGTCGTAAAAAAAATCAAAGTAACAGCAGAATAACATCACAATAACAGCGGAATAACAATAACAGCACAATAACATGTGGTAAAAAAAAGAGGAAAAAAATCAAAGTCGTAAAAAAAACAAACTAAAAAAAAAGCACAATAACAGCATAGTAACACGAGGTAAAAAAATAAAAGTAAAAAAAAATCAAAAGTGAAACCGGAATAACATCACAATAGTAGCAGAATAATAGTAGAATAACAGCACAATAACACGTGGTAAAAAAAAGAAAAAAAATCAAATTCGTAAAAAAAATTAAAGTGACAGCAGAATAACATCACAATAACAGCGGAGTAACAATAACAGCACAATAACACGTGGTAAAAAAAAAAAAAAAAAAATCAAAGTCGTAAAAAAATCAAAGTAACAGCAGAATAGCATCACAATAACAGTGGAATAACAATAACAGCACAATAACATGTGGTAAAAAAAAAGAGAAAAAAAAAAAATCAAAGTCGTTAAAAAATCAAGTTAAAAAAAAAGCACAATAACAGCATAATAACACGAGGTAAAAAAAATAAGAGTGAAAAAAAAATTCAAGCAAAAAAAAATTTGGTACAAAAAGAAAAATAAAAAAAGGTAACATAATGAGAAAATTAGAGAAAAACATAAGAGAAAAAAAAATCAAAGTTGTAAAAAAAAAGCATAATAACACAAGGTAAAAAAATTAAAGTAAAAAATAAAAAGAGTAGCACTAGAAAAAATAAAAAATAAACTAAATAACAATGCTTTTATTTGACAAGCTTAATCTTGGCCACTCATCTCTAATTTAATCTAATGGTTGAGATTCCCCCAACTCACAACTCATCATAAGAACCAAAATCACCAAATCCAATACGGGATACATGTGTATCTGGTATTTATACGATGTGTATCCGGAAGTATGAACGTGTGTATCCAGAAGTATTACAGTGTGTATCTGGCATTAATGTCATGTGTATCCGCAAAAATTATAAAATGTATCCGCAAAAAATATAAAACGTATCCGATAGTTAGTGTTAAAACTTGTAATAATTTATACAAAATGTATCCGCTAATAATATAAAATGTATCCGGAAATAGTACAAAATGTATCTAGGAGTTAGTCTTAAACCTTCCAAAAAAAAATTAGTGTTAAAAAAAGTGTAAAAGTGCATCTAGAATTGTAGTGTAGAAAAAGTGTATCTAGATATGTTATAAGATGTATCTGAATGAGAGGTGTATATGGTAAGTAGATAGATAAAGTATCCGAAAAAAAAAAAAAAAAAAAAAAAAAAAAAAAAAAAAAAATCTGCCTAATTAAGCTAGTTAAATACGGTTAGACAAGTAAAAGCGATTCGTACTAACCCGCCCCTATATATATATATATATATATATATATATATATATATATATATATAGAGAGGCGGGATCCGGTGAGTCCACCTAAATATTTGAGTCCATGAGTCCATCCACAATATCACGCGTAAGGCAAAAGAATATCACGCTGAATATTGACAGGAAAATGGCGCTTAAACTTCTAAAACAAAACAAAACCGTTCATTTTTTTAAAAACTGTTTCTCTCTCTAAAAATCACACAAAAACAAATACTCCCTCAAAAATCTCACTAAAAATCCGCAAAAATCTAAAAATTTAAAGACGATATCAACTTGATATCAATAATATAGATTCAGTCGTTCAATCCTTTGCATAATATCAGTTGAATTTCGAAATTAGGTTGAAAAATCGTCGAGGTACGCTCTAATCAGTTTCTATAACATTTTTGCGATTTTTGTTCATCTTTTGCAGTTTTAATTTGATTATACATATTGATTTTGTTCTTAATTACTGCAAATTAAGTTCAATTATATGATCAAAATAGCATTTAAGCACTAATTTTCGACTTGTTAATGAGTTTAAATGCTTACTTTCAAGTTGTTGTTGTAAATTTAGACAGTGTCTTAGTTGTTAATGAGTTTAAAACAGTATTCCGTTGATAACATGGATACATTGAACAAAAAACTATGATCGATTGTAGTTGTAGATGATTATTAGTTGTTTTGTTTGTTTCAATCGCGAAAAATAGGGTTAGCTATTGTTCAATGTGAAATTTAGTGTTAACCAAGAAATTTGGACTTGTTAATGAGGAATGTCTCGTTTTTTGTTGATACTATTAAGAGTAGGTAGTGATACTATTTAAATTTGATAGTTGTAGATGATTATTAGTTGTTTTGTTTGTTTCAATTGCGAAAAATAGGAATGTCTCGTTTTCTGTTGATACTATTAAGAGTAGGTAGTGATACTATTAAGAGTAGGTAGTGATACTATTGTTCAATGTGAAATCTAGTGTTAACCAAAGAAATTTGGACTTGTTAATGAGGAAAGTCTCGTTCTCTGTTGATACTATTAAGTGTGATACTATTAAGAGTAGGTAGTGATACTATTTAATTTTGATAATTTAGGTCAATTGAGAAACATTTCTTTAACCAAAGGTGATACTTGTAAAAAAAATAAGGTGTGACACTTTGTTAAGAATTGGTAGTGATACTATCTTTGTAACTTGATACTGTTGTTTATATGATCTAATACTATTAAGCACAGAATGTGATACTAATAAAATTTTAAATGCAGATTGTTACTAGCAAGAAAATGGAACTGGCGATTCTGGATGAACGTAACATAACCATTAGCGAAAAGAGGCCAATAGCAGCAATTCATAATGTTGAAGAAACTACATTAAAGAAGTATAAACGTAGGAGAACAAAGAATAACAAAGAAAACAATACTATGGAGCTGGTAGAACAAAACACGAACAAAGAAGTCGCAATTCAAGAAGTTGAGCGACCTAAGGTACCCAAAAAGAAGGGAACAAAATTTCAGACTAAGTGCAGGCCAAAAAAGTTGGTTGAGTTGATTAAGAACTTAAATGAAGAACAACAAAACGCTGTAAGGGATATTGGATTTGGAGGTTTGTTAAAGTTAAAGGTAACTCAACTACCACATGGAATCCTGAATCGGGTCTTGAAAGCATATGACTGTTCTAGCAATATGTTTAGAACAAAAAGATGGATTTTGTCTTTGTCAAAGCATGATGTCCATGACATGTTTCTACTACCTAGGACAGGTGATAAAGTAACCACCACAAAAAGGGGGAATGCCACTACTCTGATTGACACCAAAATGAAAAATGATTGGAGGATGAAGTTTGGTGTGAAAGGTACTTCTGCTCCAATTAATGTGAAGGATGTGCATGATAGATTGATGGCGTGTACTGAGGCTGGTGATGAGTTTAAGAGAATGTTTGTTCTGTATAGAATGTCCATTTTCCTAGCGCCAAATACAAATAAAACCCTAGATTTAAAACTTGTTAAGTCTGTTGCGGATGTGAATAAAATTAGAGACTATGATTGGTGTGATTATGTCTTTGAAGAGATGACTGCTAGTATTAAGGGATGGAAAGAAAAAAAGAAGTCGAATATCACCGGTTGCCTACTAGTGATTATGCTAGCCTACTTCCATAGGTTCAATTTTAAGGGCAACGCTATGAAATACACTCTACCGCTAATCCAACATTGGGATGATCAGAGTCTGGCATCAAGAGTTGAAGATGAGAAACAAACAGCAATATTGGGGAATGCACCAATTTTGAAAATTGAGTACCCAATCTGTTTATCACATCAAGGTCTGGAGACAATACAACATTCCTATGTATATTTATGATTAAGTACTCAAGCTGTTACAGTATGTTTCTTTGAGTCTTTGATAAAGATAAAATTTCAGTTGCTAACAAGAGATGATTAATTTTTCAGAAGAACCGGAGATGAGACTTACACAAACCTCTGAGAAAGATGATGATGAAGCTGAACCTGAAGGAAAAGAGGGCTACATCATGATTAAGCTGCCTATAGGAGTTGAAACTGATAAAGAAATCAAAGCAAGAGCAATGGATGTAAGTACTAATGTCTTTTTGTTGTCCTTACAGTTACATCTATTCCTTTTCTTCTTACTTTGATATTGTTTTGAATACATTGTGATACTTTTGTTTACCCAAGTTGATATTGTTTTACCATAATCTAAAAACTGCCAGGGAGACTAAATTTTGTTAATGATAATGATATTTTATCAAACCGTGATATTGTTCATTACTTAATCTGTGATATTTATGGTGGCTATTTGTGATATTTTTTCATAATAGCAACCAATTGTAATGCTTATGATATTGATTCGCAGTAAGACAAATAGAGTGATATTGTGTCACATAAAGTGTGATATTGTAAAACAATATCACACAAATAGGTAACATCTACAAGCAAGTGTAATGTTGTGATATTATAAAAGAATAATGGTGATATTTTTCAATAAATTATGATATTCTTTGTGATTAAATATTTAATACTCTTGTTTAAAATTTTTATTATGTCATTTGGCGAGTGCTCATGAAGCTTATCTCACGATAAAGAGGGACAACGAGTTGTTCTTTTCAAGATTTGTACATAACATGAAGAAGTTCATCAAAACGAAACCCAAAGAATTCAATAGATGAAAGAACTATTTCTACCCAAACTCACCGCCACAAAAGACTGTAGTAAAGATGTTGAAACTGAAAAAGAAGTCAAGAAGAAAACACGATAATTATGATACATCAGAAAAGCAAGAACAAGATACTCCCAATACACAAACTTTGCCTTTCATGAAAGATATTGGATATCATGCCTTTATGGATGGGTTGATAGCAAGGTCTTATGAAAGGGCGAAAGTAAGAAAAGGGCTTCCCTCGTTTGATGTACTGACTGACATGTTAAAAATTCAGTACGCGGAATTGAACAAAAAATATGGAGGATGTACAGATCAAGATCTTCAAATCAAGCGGTGATCACGAGGAAGAAGGTGAAGAAATTATTGATATTACAAACTTGGATACTGCTGATGATGGAAAAAAGATGATGAGGATTATGATATGTATTCAAATTTGAATGACATAGTAGACAATATTGTTTTCGGAGGAGGACGGGCTAGGGAGGATATGAATCGTGTTACAACTCCTAGAGCCAAAGACGGAAACAGATAATGAAACCATTAATGAAGAGACAAATGTGTTGACTCAGTTGAATGAAAACATTAATTTGGAAACAAATGAAGGTTTGGGAGTTATGAAGACTGTCCAAGAGGCACACAATGAGGTGGGTAATAATGGTTCAACAAATCAGGAGGACATTGATAGAGAGGCTGGAAAAAATAACGAGAATGTTGAAGATGAGGTTATCAATAAGGAGGTTGATATTGCTACAAGGGAAAAAGCAGAGAAGGAGAAGGACAATCAGGGTACAAATGTTGTGACTCAATTGGAGGAGGTTCTTCCAAATGTTGATTTTGGAGTAACACAGCCTGTTGAAGACAAAACAAATGAAGACGTTCATCATGATACAACATATCAGCATTGTGTTGAAAAAGAGGCCGAGAAAGAGAAGGCCAATGAGGTTCACGAAGTGGCGACTCAATTGGACGAGGCTGTTAATCAGTTCAATTCAGGAAAGGGAGTTGAAAAAGATGTTGTGATTGATAAGGAGCCTGTTGAAACAGAACTTGTGGTTGATAAAATGAATGACGATAGTAATGTGGTGACTAAATTAAAAGAAATTGTAACAAATGCTGGTTTAGATACAGCAGGGAAGGGAAATATCAGTGAATATTTGTTGCACTCGACAGATACCCTGCTTCAAATAGATATGGTACCTCACAATTTGGGGTGTACTTTTCAATGTGGTTTGCCAAAAAGATGATATCCTTGTATCGAATCGATGTTCGTGAAGCGACAATTTATTTGAACCTGTCTTGAAGAATCGGAAGGACGTAATGGATTATTGCTTCCTTACGGACCATACATTCAAAGAATTTGTAAGTCACTCTTTAAACAATTTTTTAAATGTAAGACATGACTTAATTTGCACCATATTAGTACTTTAAAAAAATAACTAATATGCTAATATTTTTGCAAAATGGAATAGAGAAATTGTCTGCAACTTTGGAACTTTCCATTGTATACAAAGGGAAGATATTGAGTCCTTGTTGCCTAACACGAAGATAGAAGCAGTGGTAATTGAAGCATGGGCAATACTGCTCAATGAGTTCCAAATTACTCAAAAGGGAAACGACAAATTGACAAGAATTTTCTATGGCATTGCCCACTCGGTATGGAAACACACATATTATCATCTTTTAAATTAGGTATTGTAGAATGTGTTTTATGGAGACTAATAAGATTCCCTTATGAACAACAGGGTGATATAGAAAAAATCTTAAAATTCGATGAAGATAATATTGATGAATTGGCAAAACTTAAGCAAACAGTATATGACACATGGGACACGTGGTCAGCTCTTTTTAAGGAGCCACTGAATTTGAATTCAGATATGGTGAGACATTTCTACTTTTATCAGTGATATTGTTATGTATTATGTATGATATTGTTAGCAGTTACTATTGATATTGTTCTTAAAAACAATTCTTAAATTCAACTGTGATATTGTGCATACTATTGTGTGATATTGTTACTTCTTAATTGTGATATTGTCTCCCAAAAAATGAAAATGAATCACTTTTTTTCCCTAATATTTGACAGTGTGATATTATTATGTACAATGGTTGACATTGTTTTATAGCTTCTTAAAAATAACAACAATCGATAGGGATTTAAAAGTCTGTTAACATTGATATTGTTTTGGTACAGACTCTGATATTATTGGGTAAACTGGTTGATATTATTTTACAACATACAAAAAAACTTCAGAGGGACAAAAAATATTATTAAGAATGATATTGTCTGGTATGTACTGTGATATTTTTATTCAGATTTTTGTTAAATTGTTTCCTAATATTATTTTCATCTAAAGGTGTTCATACCTTTGGTCTACGAAGAGCACTACGTCTGTATCTGTGTTGATTTGAAGAGGCAGAAAATGTTCTATTTGGACAACAGAGAGTATGATGAATTCCAAGACGAGGAGCACGTACACATGGCTCATATGGCTGTAAGTACAATATTGAAAACAAATAACTAATGGTATAATGGTTTTGTTCGATAAGCTTGAAATTGAAAAGTTGTTTACATTAATCATATACAGGCGACTCTTTATGGTGACTACCTCAACACGAAAGGTATTGAAATTGGGCTAAAGGTGAAGGACTACGAAATGAATAATGTGAAGTTTCATTGGCAATCGAAAGAGTTGAACCTGGACTGTGGACTATTCATGATGTTTCACATGATGTTCTTTGTTGGTGAGCCTTTTTCATTGTGAACTAAGCGATGCAAACATGAGACAGTTATACAGGGGAGAGGTGGCAGCAACGCTCGTATTGAGTGATTTGAATAAAGATAGGAGTCAGGTCTGGAAGAGAGTTACAACCTTTACTGCCACAAAAGCTATACTGTTAACTAAGTTGCTGGCAAAAAGACAAAGAGGGAAAAAACAAAGCAAGAGAGAAAAAGGTGGGAAAAACAAAGTTAAGACCCCGCTATCAAAAATAAAAGGTTATATTTTTAAACACTGACTTCTACATTGAATTTTTTTTTATTATTATAAATACAAAATATATATTAAATACTGTAATATAAAACGTTTCTAGCTACTGGAGAAGATGGTTCTGCCAGTGTCGTTGGTAGCGGTAAAAGGGGGAAATCCGATGGCCTTGGATGCACGTTGAACTGTGGTGTGGCTGATCCTAAATTTGAGTTCGTCTCAAGATTTATGAAGTTAAACAAGTCGCTGTGTGCAAACATGTTGACTACGAGGAAAGAAGTGATTGACTACTGCCTATTGGACGACCCCGCTATCAAAAATAAAAGGTTCTTTAAAACATATATTTTTCTGCAACTTTTTTTATTAATGGTCTGATAATATTTGCAATGATATCTAAGTTTGACAAAAGAATTACAAAAGGTGATATTGTTGCTAGTGTCATGTGATATTGTACGTTAATGGGTTTGATATTGTTTTAGAGTAGAAACTGGTATAAAAGCATGATATTGTATATAATCAAGTGTCACATAAAGAAAGATGTTGTTCTGATTTTTGTTCACTTAATTTTGATATTGTTGTGGTACATAGTGTGATATTGTTACATACACAGTATGATATTGTTAAATTGATTCTGAAAAATAAGTAGGGCTTTTAAATTTATAAATGTTGCCAAAGAAATGTGATATTTTTTTTAAATGATTGTGATATTGTTTCAAATTAGACACCTTTTAAATAAGTGATATTTTTTAGTATTGGGATGATATTGTCTACAATCAAGTATGATGTTCTGATAGTGATTCATAAGGGCACTGATATTATTTAGCGTGGACTGTGATATTTTTTATAAGGATCACCTTTTAAATATGTGATTGGTTATCACTGTCACAGTTAATCTGACAATTTTTGAACATTGGTGTTAATGTTTTGAGCAGTGAGGTTGTTGCCAAGTTCGGATGATCAAAACCTTGCAAGACAGATATATTGTCGTTGCTTCCAAGTGTACATGTCAACAACAATGTGATTGAATGTTGGTCACTAATTCTTAATCACATTGAGCACACAGAACCCTGTGAAACAAGTTTATTGTTTTTTGGAATTCGACACATGGTAAGTCGACATTCTGCTTTTGATTTATACATATTCACGCTTTGATTAAAAATATCACTTATTTAAAATGTGATATTGTTGGGGTACATAGTGTGATATTATTGCATACACAAATTGATATTGTTTAATTAATGCTGAAATTAGATAGGGATTTAAAATTGATAAATGTTGCCAGCGACAAGTGATATTGTTTTTAAATGATTGTGATATTGTTTCAAAGTAGACGCCTTTTAAATAACTGATATTTTTTAGTATTGCGATGATATTGTCTACAATCAAGTATAATGTTCTGATATTGGTTCACATCCATACCGATATTATTTACCATGAACTCGTGATATTTTTTTAGTATGCCTTTGTGATATTGTTTATCAGGGTCACACTTCAGGAACTGTGATATAGCAAACGTAAAAGTGATATTGTTTATACATATTCACGTTTTGATTAAAATGTAGTAAATCTTAAATGTAAAGGATTTCTTAACTTATATATATACATATATATACACTACATGAATCAATAGTAGATGTTACTGAAGGCAAAGAAGCGAAGAGGGAAAAGATATTCAAGAATGGGACAAATTCATAAGAAGAAACACGCCCCATGTAACATGGAAGCAGATTTGGTTTTTATTCCGATGGTGTTGCAAGAACACTACTTCGTGTTTGTGTAAATTTCAAAACCGAGACGATTGAAGTGTTAGACAATACAGAGTACGACAATCGGGAGCAGACAAATATACAAGGTCACAGATTCGGTGGTATGGTTTATTGATATTCTTGCTAGTGACATGTCATACAATTGTCTGATATTGTGGCTAGGATAGGTTGAGTGTATACAGTAAATGAATATGATTGTTTGACAAAATAATGACTAATAGTATAACTAATTATTGTAGGCCTATCACATGAGTGATTTCCTAGCAGGGAAAAATGTTGACAGAGCGCATAACGTAATAGATTTTGATGTTGTCAACACGAGTTTCAATTGGCAAAAGAAAGAAGCAAACAATACTGAATCAGAAAACTTCTTAATGATGCACATGATTCGCTATGAGGGGCAGTTGTTTGAAGCTGATTTGCAGTCGAAAGTGCATAGGCGCTACTACTGGTTAGAAATAGCAGCGGCATTACTTTTAGCTGACATAAATAACATGAGGACAGCGCTGATTGGGAAAGTTAAAGAATTTACAGCGGGAAAGGGAGAGCTTTTAAATAGATTGAAGGAAATGAGGAAGAATAACGAAGATGCAAAAGGCAAGGGCAATAAGGTAAAAGCCAAGGATAAGGTTGTTGAGAAGGACAATCTTGTGGAACAGAAAAAAACAAAGGCGTAAGGTCCGCCAAAAGAGAAGCCCAATGTTCAAACAAAAGCCAAGGAGGATGCTACTAGAATGCCAACAATTAACACAGAAATACCCATTCTTCGCAAATCTCCAATCAAAAGTTAAAAACCAAAAACCCGACTTTTATATTTCTGATATAGAATCATAGCATTACGTTTCTGCTTTTATTTGCAACAGAAACAAAGGTAAAAATTTCATATAGAACCATAACATGCCATTTCTGTTTTTATAGACTACCTGAATCCAAAGGAGATGGTGAAGATGATGCAGAAACACCCACAATCCAGTACAAACGACTGAAGACAACTGCAAATCCTAATAATAGAGGAAGAGGGAGAGGTAGAGGAAGAGGACAAAAGTAGGGCTAGGAATGTAATGCTGGTAGGACAAACAAGGGATATTGTTCCAGGTGTTGTGTGATATTGTTGTAGGTACAATGGTAGGAAATAGAACTTTTTTTTTTATCAACTCTTAGTAAACGGTGATATTGTTTCAGGAGTTGGGTGATACTTCGCTTAAGTTGTTGTGATATTAGTTATCAGTAATAATAACAGCAATCAAGGTTCTTAAAATCTTTTTCTCTTTGATATTGTTTTGGTACTCAGTGTGATATTGTTCCGTAAACATGTTGATATTGTTGTATTTATTCTCTAAAATAAATCAGGGGGTAGGGTTTGAAAATTCCTTTTTAGTTGGATAAGTTGTGATATTATTAAGCAGACAAAATTGTGATATTATTGCACTCACTGGTTGATATTGTCTAGTATGTACTGTGATATTTCAAGGGTTTGACAAAGTATAACTTCTTTTTGTTCAATTTCTGGAAAACTGTGATATTCTTTCAAGGGTTTTATGATATTATGTTTTAGTTGTTGTGATATTAATCCTCAGGAACAACAACAGTGGCTAAGGATATAAAAATCCTTTTGTTGTTTGATATTGTTGGGGTACATACTGTGATATTTTTGAATACACGTGTTGACATTGTTTGGAAATTGTGATATTATTGCACTCAGTGGTTGATATTGTCTAGTATTTACTGTGATATTTCAATCATACTTTTGTAATATTGTTTCCTAAAAACATCCAATTGTAGTGGTAATATTTATGATTACTGGTGATATTGTTTCACTTGAAATGTGATATTCCTTAGAAGTATTTTACAATATAATACAATATAATAAAATACGTATACAAGCAAGTGTAATGTTGTGTATTGTTTAACTATTATGATGATATTGTTTTTGTGTATCAAGTGTGATAAACCTTCAAATGAGGTGGGATAGTATTTAATAATAGCAACAAAATGACATTAGTAATTATGCGGTTTTTATAACGTTGATACCCAAAATGGAAAGAATACAAAATTGATGCCATTTGGAATGACATACAAGAAAAAATTAAATAGTATAAACAATGAAAAGTCGATTCTGAAAAGTTGATGATGTTAAATAAACTTCCTCAGCATACAGAAGCCCTTAATCACTATCAACAAGTGAAGAAATCTGCAAAACAAACAGACAAAAACAGTGACATAACGTTAGTAAGAAGTTTGACAAAGTATAACTTCTTTTTTATCAACTTCTGGTAAACTGTGATATTGTTTCAAGGGTTGTATGATATTATGTTTTAGTTGTTGTGATATTAATACTCAGGAACAACAACACTGGCTAAGGATTTAAAAAACCTTTTGTTGTTTGATATTGTTGGGGTACATCTGATATTTTTGAATACACGTGTTGATATTGTTTGGTTGATTCTTAAAATAGATAGGGATTTAAAATTGATAAATGTTGCCAGTGACAAGTGATATTGTTATTAAATTATTGTGATATTGTTTCAAAGTAGACACCTTTTAATATTGGGATGATATTGTCTACAATCAAGTGTATATTCGATAGTGGGTAACAAGGTAATCGATATTATTTACCATGGAATGTGATATTTTTTAGCGTGGACTCGATATTGTTTATCGGGGTCACACTTCAAAGAATCGTGGTATAGCAAACGTAAAACTGAAATAATAAAAGGTGTAAGACAAATTACTTACATCGGATTCATGATCAAACGAGTGTTGTGATGTATCAACAGCTGGATTAGGGCAATTCCGCTTATCATGATGTGTCATTTGTTTACAATTATTGCAAAATCTTTTCGGCTTTTGTGCCTTTGCAACAGATCGATATTTCTTGGACATCAACCTCTTGCCGCACCTTGTTTTTTGATTGAACATGAGGTAGTATACGAACCTCAGATGAAGACTTAACCCCAAGGAGCATCTCCAACTCTTGGTGTTTAGTCAATTTTTCAAAGACAGACTTGAAATTTTGTCTAAATGTCTTCAGATAATGAAGTCGTTCATTTATGTGATTTTCAGGCAAGAGATTTGAGCAGTGTTAATGTTGAGTAGAATTCGCACCAGATAATGAAATCTAAAGCTTAGTGACATCCGACGAAGTAAAATCATCCAACAATTGACCGTGAGCATCATACAAGGGCATTTTTTTAGTGTTCTTCGTCCACCTACTGAGGAGATACTTATCAGGTATCTTTTTGATCCCTTTACCTGATAAAATCCAGATGATGTGTTTACATATGTATCCCTTCCTCTCAATCAGCTTGCATGAACATGTTGCATCAAATGTTGAAGGATTAAATGCGACAGTGTAAGTCTTATCAAGATAGAATCTTCAACTTCTAGAACCTTGACGCCCTCCCTTGAAGAATCACCAAAGACTACATGAGTTTAGAGAATCAACGACCGCTTTTGGAATTCATAAAAGAGAGCGTGCGTATAAACAGTCGATGCATGAACCTCAAGGCTAAGAAGGGTTGGTTTGAGGTAGGGAGTGATCACTATCTCTGGCCAAGAGATTTTTGGGTGTACTGTTGTTGATCCATAGCACTTTGAAAGCGCATCCAAAACTCAACAAGTGTGCCATGAGGATTCTCAAACCGCTTAAAGAAGCTGTTTGCGCTTTCAGAGCGTTGCGTTGTTCTTAAAAGACAACCAAGAGGAATATCACGATAATACGCCGGAATCCAACGTTGCCGCTTGGAAAACAGATATTGCAACCATGAATTATCTTCCAATTGAAACTCACTGATCAACGAACACCACCTCTCTTCGAAGTCGAAGGCTCTAACTCAATCCCAAACAATGAATTCAAACGAGTGACGAAGTCAGTCTCTTTGGTCAATGTCGTGCCTACCTTTTCAGGTAATTTCTTCATAATATGCCACATGCAATAGCGGTGGACAGCAGTCGTAAAAGCAGTAGGGACTGCAATTTTCATAGCAGGACATTGATCGGTAAAAAAGCAATGGGGTTCCTTCCCACCCATACAATCTAAGAATTTTGTGAAAATCCATTTAAAATTCTAGTCATTCTCCCTAGACATAAGCGAAGCGCCAAAAGTGACGGACTTCTTGTGATGATCAACACCAGTAAAGGGAGCAAAGATCATGTTGTACTTATTAGTTGAATAGGTTGGGTCAAAAGTCACCGCCTCACCGTATAGAGCGTAATTACGACGTGCTGCTGCATCAGCCCAAAATACACGAAACAAACACTTATTCTGATCAATATCATAGGCAAAATAAAAACCTTCCTGGGTTTCATGAAGGGTTTCCAACTAGTCTACAAACATTTGAGCATCCTTAAGACCTATAAAACACTTGATTTCCCTTCCAAAATTCTTAAACTCAGTTAAAGAAGCTCCAATATTTTCATAGCCATCAACATATTCCTTGACGGACCTAAAAGTAGAGGTTGGGCCAATATTGACCTTGCAATTATCAACGATGGTTTGTTTATGTTGCAAAGCAAGGTTTCTACATTTTTTCTGAAATTCTCTATACTTGAGTGGAGAAAGACGGTGGTTATGGGCAACATGAAACTGATCAACAACAAAGAATGGCACTTGAACTTGGTCAATTTCTTTAATAACAAATCTAAAGAAAATCCTAACTTTACAACCAATCCTAGTAACCTTAGTCTGCTTCGGATTAGAGGCCTTGACCATTGGCTCCTCCTCCTCACCAGTAATGGGTAATATTGTCGGCTTAGAATACCTAAATCCTTCCCGGTGACACACAATCAATTTTGTCCTAATATCTCCACTACTACGAAACCTTTTCGTTGAAGATTTCCTTGGTTCAAAACCACATGCTATTGCATAAGTCTCATAAAATTGTATACCCTCGTCTAACCTAGCAAAAGTTTGTCCTATTGTAGGTGTAAATTTAGTTGCAATATTTCCGACCCACTCTTCGAACCTCCAAAGTCACCATCAAAGAAAGACGATTCCCAAGATGCACCTCATCAACGCTATGCATTGTGGAGAAGGAACAGTACCACGGGGACAACAAAAGTATTTTCTACAAAGAAGAGAAGTTGAGTAAACAAATTATAACAAATATAACTAGATTATAACAAGACTATGATATTGTGAAGGAATGCATGTGATATTGTGCAACATAAAACGTGATACTTGATGAATATAAAATAAATACGCAACCGTATTGCGACCTATGATACTCTTGTGACGAAATACATGTGATATTCTGGAGCATAACATGTGATACAAATATAACAAATATAACTAGATCATAACAAACTATGATATTGTGAAGGAATGCATGTGATATTGTGCAACATAAAATGTGATACGATGAATATAAAACAAATACGCAACCGTATTGCACCTATGATACTTTGAAGGAATACATGTGATATTCGGAGCATAACATGTGATACAAATGCACTGAACCGATTACAAGTCATGTACTGCATCATATGATATTGTAAAGGACTCAATGTGATATTCTCAGCATAACACGTGATACTAATGCACAGAGAGTAATGACCACCATGTATCTGCAGCCTTTGATACTGTAAAGAATTCAATGTTATATTCTAAAGCATAACATGTGATACTAATGCACAAAAAGTAGTTGCAGTCATGTACTAAAGCCTATGATACTTGTAAAGGACTCAATGTGATATTGTATAAGAGAAACGATTCTAATGAGCAGAATCGTGCAAACAAAAACTATAAAATGTGATACTTTTAATTAATTATGATAATCTGCATCAATAAAAAGTGATACAAAAGGAAATCGTTAAATAACGATTTAAACTTGAAGTAAACACAAGCAAGAATGCAAAATAAACTTGATGATAAACAAAACAGACAATGAGTACATTATTTGTTATACGTCAATTAGAAGATGAAAAAAACAGAGATTAAATTTTAACGCAACAAAAATAGCGAAAACTACATGTTGAAGAAAGTATATAACCAGTACATGATTTTAATACATAAAATAGCACGAATTGATGAATCCGTGACTGATGTTGATGAATTATAACATCAATTATAACAAAAAACCAGTAATTACACAACGAATTCAGTCGAAGATACAATAACAATTAAACATCGTGCAATTAAACAGAAAAAACAGAAATGAAAAAATTAAAACATAAAAATAAAGAAGCAAAAACGATGAAATACGACATTGAATATGATAAACCGAGGAAAAATGGATGAAGACGAATGATGAAGAAAAAGTGAAGGAGAATAAGCAATCGAGACGAATTTTGAAGAAATCACGAAATCGATCACGGATGATGATGAACACAAAGAAGATGACAACAGAGAGCGAAGAAGACAACTACGCGCGAAAATTGACGTGCGTGAGAATAAAAAGTGTGATTGCGGAAGAGAGAGAGAAGAGAGAGAAAGTAAATGAATTCAAATGGTGAGATTTGAGCTGATAATAGGTTTATATAACAACTT